>NC_141627.1:20391858-20674358 GCF_047967505.1 Dipteris shenzhenensis
TCTGACCAAGTACTTTTCGGATGGGTGTGCCTCTTTGAGAAAATTTCAATACCACCTAGGTTGAGGCATAGGAAAAGTTTTGTGCCCATCGGATATCATTTGCATGGTCGATCGAGCATTAAATACTATTTTTGCTCTAGTGTCATGCACATCCGTAAAAAAACACGCTGCTAGGTATGTTATCCGGTCAAGCACTTATGGGATGGGCGTGCCACTTTGCATGTAAGTCAATTCCACCTAGTTGAAGGTGTGTGCAAAGTATTGTGCCCATCGGATATGCTTTGCATTGTCGATCAACTTAGTGTCATGCACAACCATGAAAAAACACGGTCCTAGGTGTGTTAATCAAAGAAGTACTTATCAGATGGAGGGCTCCACTTTGCACATAAGTCGGTTTCAACTAGGTTGAGATGTGTGCAAAGTATTGTCACCATCGGATATGCTCTACATGATCGATTACACATTATACAACGTTTTTCCCGTAGTGATATGCACATCTGCGAAAAAACACGTCCTTAGGTACATTATCTGACCAAGTACTTATCGGATGGGTGTGCGGCTTTGAGGACATTTCAATACCACCTAGGTTAAGGCGTAGGAAAAGTATTGTGCCCATAGGATATGCTTTGCATGGTCGATCGAGCATTAAATACCATTTTTGCCTTAGTGTAATGCACATCCGTAAAAAAACACGCTGCTAGGTGTGTTATCCGATCAAGTACTTATGCGATGGGAATGTCACTTTGCATGTAATTCAATTCCACCTAGTTGAAGGTGTGTGCAAAGTATTGTGCCCATCGGATATGCTTTGCATTGTCGATCAAGCATAAAACACCGTTTTTGCCGTAGTGTAATGCACAACCATAAAAAAACACGGTCCTAGGTGTGTTATTCAAACAAGTACTTATCAGATGGGGGCTCCAGTTTGCACGCAAACATCTTTCAACTAGGTTGAGGTGCGTGCAAAGTATTGTGACCATCAAATATGCTTTGCATCGCCGATCACGCATTATACATCGTTTTTCCCCTAGTGATATGCACATCCGTAAAAAATTACGCCCTTAGGTGTGTTATCTGACCATGTACTTATCGGATGGGTGTGCCTCTTTGAGAACATTTCAATACGACCTAGGTTGAGGCATAGGAAAAGTGTTGTGCCCATCGGATATCCTTTGCATGGTCGATCGAGCATGAAATACTATTTTTGCTCTAGTGTCATGCACATTCGTAAAAAATCACGCTGCTAGGTATGTTATCCGATCAAGCACTTATGGAATGGACGTGCCACTTTTCATGTAAGTCAATTCCACCTAGTTCAAGGTGTGTGCAAAGTATTGTGCCCATCGTATATGCTTTGCATTGTGGATCAAGCATAAAACACCATTTTTGCCTTAGTGTCATGCACAACCATATAAAAACACAGCCCTAGGTGTGTTATTCAAACAAGTACTTATTGGATGGGGGCTCCACTTTGCACGCAAGTCCGTTTCAACTACGTTGAGGTGCATGCAAAGTATTGTCACCATCGGATATGCTTTGCATGGTCGATCACGCATTATACACCGTTTTTTCCCTAGTGATATGCACATCCGGCAAAAAATTACACCCTTAGGTGTGTTATCTGACCAAGTACTTATCGGATGGGTGTGCCTCTTTGAGAACATTTCAATACCACCTAGGTTGAGGCGTAGGAAAAGTGTTGTGCCCATCAGATATCCTTTGCATGGTCGATCGAGCATTCAATACTATTTTTGCTCTAGTGTCATGCACATCCATAAAAAAACACGCTGCAAGGTATGTTATCCGATCAAGCACTTATGGGATGGGTGTGCCACTTTGCATGTAAGTCAATTCCACCTAGTTGAAGGTGTGTGCAAAGTATTGTGCCCATCGGATATGGTTTGCATTATCGATCAAGCATAAAACACCGTTTTTGGCTTAGTGTCATGCACGTCAAGGGGGTCACTATGTATAAACCCTCTATATCACGTGCATTCAAGGCATATTTCTAAAATCACTTATCTGTAAATTTTTCATTAATAAAATGTACCCTTTTTCTATACGATCAAGCACTTATGGAATGGGCGTGCCACTTTTCATGTAAGTCAATTCCACCTAGTTCAAGTGTGTGCAAAGTATTGTGCCCATCGGATATGCTTTGCATTGTGGATCAAGCATAAAACACCATTTTTGCCTTAGTGTCATGCACAACCATATAAAAACACAGCCCTAGGTGTGTTATTCAAACAAGTACTTATCGGATGGGGGCTCCACTTTGCACGCAAGTCCGTTTCAACTATGTTGAGGTGCGTGCAAAGTATTGTCACCATCGGATATGCTTTGCATGGTCGATCACACATTATACACCATTTTTTCCCTAGTGATATGCACATCCGCAAAAAAACACACCCTTAGGTGTGTTATCTGACCAAGTACTTATCGGATGGGTGTGCCTCTTTGAGAACATTTCAATACCACCTAGGTTGAGGTGTAGGAGAAGTGTTGTGCCCATCGGATATCCTTTGCATGGTCGATCGAGCATTCAATACTATTTTTGCTCTAGTGTCATGCACATCCGTAAAAAAACACGCTGCAAGGTATGTTATCCAATCAAGCACTTATGGGATGGGTGTGCCACTTTGCATGTAAGTCAATTCCACCTAGTTGAAGGTGTGTGCAAAGTATTGTGCCCATCGGATATGCTTTGCATTGTCGATTAAGCATAAAACACCATTTTTAGCTTAGTGTCATGCACCTCTCATGCACAACCATGAAAAAACACGGTCCTAAGTGTGTTAATCAAACAAGTACTTATCGGATGGGGGCTCCAATTTGCACGCAAGTCCATTTTAAGTAGGTTGAGATGCGTGCAAAGTATTGTCACCATCGGATATGCTCTACATGGTCGATTACGCATTATACAACGTTTTTCCCGTAGTGATATGCACATCCGCAAAAGAACACGCCCTTAGGTATGTTATCAGATCAAGTACTGATTGGATGGGTGTGCCTCTTTGAGAACATTTCAATACCACCTAGGTTAAGGCGTAGGAAAAGTATTGTGCCCATCAGATATGCTTTGCATGGTCGATTGAGCATTAAATACCATTTTTGCCCTAGTGTCATGCACATCCATAAAAAAACACGCTACTAGGTGTGTTATCCGATCAAGTACTTATGCGATGGGAATGCCACTTTGCATGTAAGTCAATTTCACCTAGTTGAAGGTGTGTGCAAAGTATTGTGCCCATCGGATATGCTTTGCATTGTCGATCAAGCATAAAACCCCGTTTTTGCCTTAGTGTCATGCACAACCATATAAAAACACGGCCGTAGGTGTGTTATTCAAACAAGTTGGGATGGGGGCTCCACTTTGCACACAAGTCCGTTTCAACTACGTTGAGGTGTGTGCAAAGTATTGTCACCGTCGGATATGCTTTGCATGGTCGATCACGCATTATACACCATTTTTTCCCTAGTGATATGCACATCCGCAAAAGACACGCCCTTAGGTGTGTTATCTGACCAAGTACTTATCGGATGGGTGTGCCTCTTTGAGAAAATTTCAATACCACCTAGGTTGAGGCATAGGAAAAGTGTTGTGCCCATCGAATATCCTTTGCATGGTCGATCGAGCATTAATTACTATTTTTGCTCGTGTCATGCACATCCGTAAAAAAACACGCTGCTAGGTATGTTATTCGATCAAGCACTTATGGGATGGGAGTGCCACTTTGCATGTAAGTCAATTCCACGTAGTTGAAGGTGTGTGAAAAATATTGTGCCCATCGGATATGCTTTGCATTGTTGATCAAGCATAAAACCCCATTTTTGCTTTAGTGTCAAGCACATTTGTAAAAAAACACGGTCCTAGGTGTGTTATCGGATCAAGTACTTATCTAACGGACACACCAATTTTCATGCAACTCGATAACACCTAGGTTGAGGTGGGTGCAAAGTATTGTGCCCATCGGATGTACTTTGCATGGTATATCACGTATTAAACTCCGTTTGTGCCTTAATGTCATGCACAACCATAAAAAAACACGCTTTTAGGTGTGTTATCCAACCAACTGCTTATCAGATGGGTGTACCACTTTGCATGCAATGCAATACCACAATTGTTGAGACTCATGCAAAGTATTGTGCCCATCGGATATGCTTTGCATTGTCGAACAAGCATTAAACACTGTTTTGGCCTTTGTGTCATGCACAACCATCAAAAAACGCAGTCCTAGATGTGTTATTCGACTAAGTACTTATGGGATGGGCATGCCACTTTGCATGTAAGTCAATAATACCTAGGTTGAGATGTGTGCAAAGTATTGTGATGATCGGATATGCATTGCATTGTCGATTAAGCATAAAATAGCGTTTTTGCCTTAGTGTCATGGACAACAACCAATAAAAAACATGGTCCTAGGTGTGATATTCTAAAAAGTACTTGTCAGATGGGGGAGCCACTTTGCAAGAAAGTCAATTTCAACTAGGTTGATGTGCGTGCACAGTATTGTGTCTATCGGTTATGCTTTGCATGGGGGATCACACATTATACACCATTTTCCCCCTAGTGTTATGCACATCCGTCAAAGAACACGCTTTTAGGTGTATTATCATACCAAGTACTTATTGAATGGGCGTTCCACTTTGCATGGAATATCATACCACCGCTTTTGAGGCACGTGCAAAGTATTGTGCCCATCGGATATGCTTTACATGGTAGATTGAGTATTAAATACCATTTTTGCCTTGGTGTCATGTACAACTGTCAAAAAACACGATCCTAGGTGTATTTTTCAAACAAGTACTTATTGGATGGGGATGCCACTTTGCACACAAGTCAATACTGCCTAGGTTGAGGAACGTGCAACGTCTTGTGTCCATTGGATATGCTTTGCATAGTCGATCGCACATTATACACCATTTTGTTCCTAGTGTTATGCACAATCGTCATAAAATACGTTTGGAGGTGTGTTATCCAAACAAGTACTTATGGGATGGGTGCACCACTTTGTATGCAAGTCAATACGACCTAGGTTGAGGCGTGTACAAAGTTTTGTGCCCATCGGAGAAATGTAAATGCGATAATATTAGAAAATTCTCGGTATGTGTATATGTGTGTGTGTGTGGCAAACAATTTTGATACAACAAAGTAAACACCTAGTGCACAAATTATGCACTTCGTACCTTGAGTATTGTGTCAAAATAAAAGCTGAAATAAGCTTGTTGATGTCTCATCATAATGTTATTGGAACACAAAGCAAAGTCACAAAAAAGGAAAATATATAAACTAAAGAACTAATACTTACAGCAAATACCATCCTTCCAAGAATAGTTTGGGTGAGGGGATACCACACCCTTCATCCACTTCCAACCTCTTTCTGTCTTGCCAACTCAATAGCTTTTTTCTCCTCCTCACTAAAATCCTGAGTAAAATATTGAGCATCACAAGATACAAGTGTGCTTGTGTGGTACAAATAATCCTTGAGATTAGTAACAACAATTGCATCTTCATTAAGCCTGCAACCATTGACTTAGATGGATCAAAATTGGTTTCATTTACAAGCACTTACCATCTCTTAGCAACAATCCAACCCTCTTGCTCAATATAGTGAACATAAACAACAAGGCTTACAAGTTAAATCTTTGTAGAGTAGCAACAAGCTTAAGCTCATCCTTTGCTTCTGGTTTCAGTAATTTGAGCTTGCACTCTAATGTGTCTAGACTTGATATTTGTGTAAAGCTCTTCTATGCTTTCCATCCAAGATGCCGTACGATGATTTTCTTCCCACATGAAGAACATTTTGTTTGATAGAAAGCTCCACGGTGTGCCAATTATCTCTGATTCAAACTCATCATTAACTAAGCTCCAATTCTTGTCCCAACATTCTCTTGTGACATCATCAACATCCTTGGAAGACCCCATCAGGCATTTTGATAGATAGAATAAAAGACCCTTTTGTCGGAATGTATCCTCTGTTTCAAATGCTCTTTTCAAAATGGTCAAATCATCCCTAATTTGATGCACAACTAGGTTCATGAGACCGACACAAGGGAATTTGAGGAGGTGGAATTCCTTTAGTTACTGTAAGAAGCTCTAAAATATTTGCACCTGATGATCTCTCAACACACTCTGGAATGATATCCTCCACATCATCTTTAACTCCTGCTTTGTTGGATGGATCATCTATAGTTTTATCCTTGTTGTCCCCAGGATCCTCAATATCATTTTCAATGTCAACTTGCTCAAGCTCCTTCAGTTCATTATTGACCTCTGACTCTTTCTTCATCCTTTTGCTACCTTTCCTTGTGATAGGACTACACACATCACGTTTCTTTCTCTACACATTTGAAGAACTCAATTACAAGATTTGCAAAAATGCAAAGGTAAAATGCAACTAGAAAAATAAAAAGAAACCAAACTTACTAGAGGCATTTGTTGCACAACTTTCAATAACATGCCATCCTAAAATTTGTTGCACATTGCTATACTAAAATAGTCCCCTTTAGACTGGTTATCTTTAACTGCCAGATTTCAACCACCAGACTACTTTAAACATGTAATTACTAACATGGAAGAAGGTCAACACAAAATCAGGTATTACAAGCACTATAGATCATGGATGATGGTAGTCCGAGAAATTCCACAAGTGCAAGAAATGCCTACAAGATTTTTACTTTTTTAAAATACGATGGCATTTTGCAGCTCAAGGAAATGCCAAACTCCCAACTATCTTATCAACCTCTCTATAGCAAGCATCAGCTCTTTAGGCCAATCTAATGAACTATTGCACACCTCTCAGACCACCAACTGCTTGCTTGCCTCTGCCGACTTGTATGCCCATAGTAACTCCTCCTTTCCTCGGGGTCCTCTTCATCTTAGTATTTGTGCTCTATACAACTTCGTGCCTCCACCGTGTCCTACCAAAAGAAACCTACATCATGAGCTTGACAAGTAGCTTAAAGAAGAAGGTAAAACAATAGCCAGGGAAATTAATATTCACCATCTTTTAGACTCCAAGTCATACACCTAATTGCGAAGCATGTCCTCCTTGTAGTTATTTTCATCCCTCTTATCTAAGTCTTTTTCTAGGAGGAGGTCATCCAACATCGTTCTCAGATAGAACAAAAGCATTGCAAAGTCTTTTGGGTATGCCATAGATTCACAGTAGGTGGATCGGTGTACAATGTTTTGGGGCTATATTTCATAATGGGCTCTTTGTTATGTCTGCATTGCACTTAAATAGAAAGAGAGTTCATTCATCCCGACCTTCTCATTCTTCTTTCATAAAACTAACTAATCGAAATCTTTTAGTCTCACATTATATGTCTAATCGAAATCTTTTGTCTCACATTAGTTGTCTAATCGAAATCTTTTGTCTCACTCGGAGTCACATTAGTTGTCTAATCAAAATCTTTCGTCTCACATTAGTTGTCTCATTGAAATTTTTTGTCTCACACTTGTTGTTTAATCAAAATATTTTGTCTCACATTATGGTCCTTGGTGTGTCAAAGGACATTATCTAGTCACATAGCTAAGAAAACATTGCCCTAGTAAACTCTAGAGAAGATGAATAATTCAATAGATTACACACAGATTACATCTTAAAGACTCCTTTCCTTAAAATTACATCTCAAGGACTCCTTTTCTTTAGGGGGTTGGTTCCACATTGCTTTGACCAAGTCGCCTTTTTGAGCTCCTTGATTGCAGGCTCGGCCCTCCTTGCTCCTTTCCCAAAGGGGGATGGTTCCTTCCTTCAGGGGCCCAACCCCTTCCTTCATGTCGCTTCTTCTTTCCTTGATTTGAGCTTCCCGGTTGTAGGCTTGACCCTTTTTGCTCCTTTCCTAAAGGGGGATGGCTCCTCCCTTCAGGCCCCTTTCCCTCGTAGTCACAGGCTCCGGCTTGGCCTTATTCAATTTGAGCTCCTTGTCTTTGGCATTTCTTGCCCAAATGGCAAATAGAGCTGCAGCATCTACTTTCTCATCGTAGATAGCTATAGCAAGCAGGCACATTCGATCTATCCATGACCTAGGCAATTGAAAATGACATTATTTACAAAGCAATCTTGAATGCACAAACACCCCAAAGCCAAAAACGTGCACAGGGTGGTAGCATGCAGGCCATCAAATCATGCAGTTATCTATGATGAGGGTATGGCAGACCATGCATTTCGGACCCTGCTGCATAGCAGGATAGGCATCCAATTTAACTATTGCATCCATCAATACTAGAGTCTTGCTCTGGACATGATGAAGTTTCTTCTTGATTCCTTCTTCCCTCATCCTAAGGCTATGGATGTTCTTCATCTCCTCTAAGGCTTTGCTCACTCTATGGAATAACTTCATCTGAATCCCTCTCAATGTCTGTTGAACCTACTTAGATAGCTCAAAAACATCAACGTGGGTTGTTTCCAAGACTTCCACTCTAGTTTGGAAATCTCTCACGATAGACTGCTTTTCAAAATTATTGAAAGCCATGTGTGGGAGAGTGTAGCCTAAACATATTTAATTACTATTTACCTTAATAGGAGTTAGTTGTGCAACCATTGATGAGGCACATCTGCAAGTTAGCAAGCAACTACCATATGTAGTTAGTTAGTTGTTCGACTCATGGATTTGTCACACAGTATTCTGAATGTGGATTTGGTGTTGTTGATCGGACTTTGTTTTGCCTAGTTCTATGCTTACTTTATATGTTGTTGTTACAGAAACCTTTGCAATATAAGAAATATGTAGTTGTTCACTTCAATTGATCATCTCTATGGCACCCAATCTTGAGTTGGTGTATTCTCTTTCGGAAGCTGTGAATGTATTCATGAAGATATCATATATTTACTAATAGGTAGATTTCGAGATCTAACCTCTACTTGTTACACTAGCAATCCTGCAAATAAATTGGGCATTTTGACCGAATGCAGCAAAGGAGTTGAAAGGTGAAGTAGATAGACAACATGACGAAGCCACAGGTGTTCTACCCCCAAGGGGATGGACAATCAGAACGACTTAATCGAATCCTGAAATAGTTGGTGATCAAAGAGATTAAGTCAACACAATCTACTCCTACAAGCAATTCGACGTTGCAAAGCAATTAGCCATTGTTCGATTGCAAGCATGAGAAGATAGAGCATATGGCTCCTTCATGTAAATGATGTGGAAGCGGAGCGCATATGGTAGAAAAAGCACACATAGAGTCTAGTCAGTGGAAAAAAAACCTTCAACGCTTGCAGGGAGAAATCAATATTCTCTACTGTGCTCTACAGTTGTTAAGGAAACTCCACCAACAAACAACTGTGAACGGTGGGAATTGTGAAGAACTTTAGGAGATTATTCACAATGTGTGGGAATTAATTCGTGATTTGCAGTAGAAGAGGCAAGAATTTTTGGCTGGGGAATCAGGAAGTATTGAGGTGGGCACAGATAATTTAACCTGAGGACCGAAGGGAGAAAGAGTCGAGCAATCTTACAGAATGTTCATGGAGAGAGTGGTAGCGGATGTGAGACATGGAGGAAACGGAGTCATCTCCTCGGCATATCAGTTGTCTCTACTTCACAAGGGCCCGAGCAAGGGGTCGTCTTGATGCAAATCAGGATGGATCTGGCGAGACGGTTGGAATGCAGGGAGAGGTAGGGGAACCATCCATAATCCAGTCAGAATTGGAGGAAACCGTTCCAAGTTCGAAAGATGAAGCCTGGGTTCGTTGTGGGAACACAACGTCTGGTGAGGATCCCTCCATGAGTTCTAGAGGAAGTTTAGAATACC
Organism: Dipteris shenzhenensis; assembly: GCF_047967505.1. Lineage (NCBI taxonomy): Eukaryota > Viridiplantae > Streptophyta > Polypodiopsida > Gleicheniales > Dipteridaceae > Dipteris > Dipteris shenzhenensis. Next base: position 20,401,619 of record NC_141627.1, read on the forward strand.
AAGATGCAATTAATGTAGAAAATCTCACATGGTCTCCATCAAAAACCTTTATTCAGGCAACTCTTGGATACCATGTAGCAGTTGGGTTGTATGTAGGAGCGCAAAGGCAATTGTTTGATCCACTCTCAAGCAAACCCTGCCCAAGGAGAGCAAGACTAGTAGTTCCAACTATTCCAGCATTCAATATGCAGAAGCCTAGAGTCCGCTCTACTAAATTTAGTGGCAAGACAAAGGAAGACCTTGACAGTCACATTGGGCAACTTGAGACCCGATGGGTAGCAAGTGGTTTGGAAGGTCAGCTTGGTGATGCAGTCAAGAAGGAACAATTGGCAACAACCTTGGTAGGCAGGGCCATGAGTTGGTTCATTCAATATGGTACTATGGAGGTACTATGATGCTCTGAAATAAGCTTTTCTGTCAAGATTCTGATAAGAGAAAACACCAGAAGCAATCCTCATGAAACTTCGACAATTGAAACAAAAGGATCTGTTGGCAGAAGACTACACCCAGAAGTTCCGAAATCTGAACCAGAGGCTAGCCACCGCCGCGCAAAGACCGACTGAGGAATAATTGGAGGATTACTTCTGCAAAGGGTTAAAAAAGGAATTGAGAAGTGCTATGGTGGTAAGGGACATGTTGGCAGGAGCCAACGACTTCGACAACATGGTCGCAGTGGCACAATGTGCAGAATAGAGATTTGGTATGACCACAAGCAAATCAAAGAAGGGGAAAAAGAAGGAAGTAGAGGATTCAAATTCGGACGAAGACTCTGACACCAAGAGTGAGGATGATGATACGAAATCCGAGTCTGAGGAAGATGCTTCGAATGAGGAGGACATGAAGTCCAAGAGAAAAAAGAAAAAGGAATCCAAGAAGGGAAAGTCCAAGGGGAGCTCCAAGTCAAAGAAAAAGGCAAAAGCTTCCTCAGGGGATGACAAACTGGAGAAAAAGATAAAAAATCATTTGAAAAGTATGGGGCTATCAGAAGCCGGTTCATCTAACAAGGCTCAATGTGAGTTTTGCCTCTTGAACAGAATCATGATAGTGCCAATTGCTAGTACAATCCAAATTATAGGGGGCGGTTGCCTCCTCACATGCAAGCTGTTGTAGCAGCAACACAACCACCTACTGCCAATCAAGTAGGGGTAAATGAGAATGCTAAACAAATAAGTCATAAAATAATGACAATTGCATTAAACCATATCAAAGAAGAGCAACATAACACTTATCACATTCAATCATAGCAGCATGACACTTATTTAAACAAAATACTTAATTTCAAATTATTAGTTTTTTTAAAATCGTAGAAACATGACACTTTTTAAATCGTAGTAACATTACTTAATTTCAGTTTACTTATTTTTTTAAATTATACCAACATGACACTTAAACAACTTAATTTCAAATTATAGAAACAATATTCATCCCTGGCTTCTGCCAATGCTTTCGTCTGCCAATCCTCTATTGTCCTGGAGTGCTTCAAGCCCTTGCATGCATAAATTTTATGGGAATCGATTGAGATGATGGAAATGTGGCACATGCTAACATTGCCAAATGCGCCGGTGCCCATAGCTAATGATGGTGTGAATCGAACATCCCATCGTTGGAGAAGCATGTGCTGGTCGCTATGGCATTCTCACTTCAACGGGTTTAGGATGTTGTTTTGGTGGTGGGCTACTGCTGAAGGCGAGCGGGCTGTGGGTGCAAATGTGGGCGAGTGCGAAGGAGAGGAAAACCTATCTAGTTGTGCGGGGGGATGTGCAAAAGGTGTGAAATCATGACATGGCCTCTTTGGGGGGGATGAGAAACAAATTTTAGAATGTAAGTCGGGTGTGGATATGGTGATACAGGGGGTGGGGGACCATGTGCAAAAAAGGAAAGCGGTGGTTGTGGCTATGGATGTCAGGGATGCCATGGTTGTGGCTATGGATGCCGTGGTTGTGGATGTGGATGCAGGGGATGTAGTGGATGTAGGGGATGCAATGGTTGTGGCTATGGAGGGGGGGATGCAATGATACTTGGGGATGCAATGGTACTTGAGGAGGTGGGTGTTGGGGACATGGATGCACTGGTGGAATGAAGGATGAGGTAGAGCCCTTTCCGCTTGAAGGCTCGCCACACCTTTTTTATGTACATGACTCTAGCTTCTACGGTGGGACCCTCCCACTTTGTGTCATGAATGGTTGATCAAAAGATGACTGCGTCAAGAACTATGTGTATGGCTATGTGCTGAACATGTCATGGATGTGAACATGTCATAAGTCATCATGGACTATGCAGCAGATCTGTAGAAGAGGCATCCGGATGTGAAGCTAGTCGATGTCGCTATGGTGATGTGATCCGATAGGTTGTGACATACAAGAGTGTCACCAACCCAAATGAACTGACAGCAATGTTGGATGTATGCTGCAGTAGTGTAATCTCTCTCGAATGATGCGAGATCATAAAAGACTGCATAACTGGTGTGGACAGAGTGATCTAGGGGCTGCATAAAAGCTAGGGCCCTAGGTGAAAGTGTGATATGCTACTCTACTGAACAATAGGCCCATAAAACTAACAAGGCATGGTGGCCTATCAAACCCCTTGAGGCATATGTGGTGCCGAATGCTGATGTAGGGATTGATCTGAAGTCATGGATCTAACCACTAATTAGCATCAAGTAAGGACTGTATACTACAGCCATAACTGCATGATGAAACACTGAGTTTCCCCAAGTTGCGCTATGGCTGAACTTGACGTTTTTCACTACACTGGGGTAGGACCACACTAATGCATAAATATCCTCATGCTGAGGAATGATCTATTGATCAAAAGAGGTGGTGATGATAACTGGATCCAATGGTGGTGCAATGCAGCACAGTTGAGCCAATGCTGAAATGTCTTGTAGACTTATCTATTGATTTGTACTCCTCGTGGAAACTATATCCAAGGATGTGATATGCTTCGTGTCAAAGGTGAAGCATCAATGATGGATGCTAGAAATGGAATCACCTAAAGAGCTGAATGTGCAGTGGACTTACATGCTGAATAACTGCATGATCATAACTGAAATCCTGCTACGTATCTACATCTATGGCAAAGTATGGAGTTGGATCCATGCATGAATGTGATGGTTGTATATCAGAAAAATCGGATTGTGCTGATGTAGATGGGACTTCCTTGTAATGAGGACTTATTGTCAAATGTGCCTCATGCTGAGGGCTTACCAAGTACTTTTCATCAAGCTGAGTGCTTACGGAGAAAAGTTCATGATTAGAAACTATGGACTGATCCATGCAAACATATGGAGCATCTGTGTCCAATCACTCAAGACCAATGAGGCTCGAGTCTGCATCATAAACTAGTACATACCCTGTGGCAATGAATGGTTGAAGAAGGTTCTCTTTCCACTCACAAATCTCATCTAGAGTCATGACTGTTGTATCATCAATGGTGTGATGTGAATAACTCCATGTTGGAGGTGGTCTGGTGCTCTGTCCACGAGGTTAAACCGTGTACCAATGCGAGTGTCTACCCATGAGAACACTGTAAGAGAGCTGCCACTGGGGGGGCTTACGCTAAACTGTCAGAACCAAGTCATGTGAGAAGAACTCTGTGTGTGACAAGGATCAAGCCTATAGTAAAGTGATGATAAGTGTGTGTCGGGAGTAGCCAAGAGGTGTACAAGACAAGGAGGATAACATTCTACTAGGAGAGTTGATACCTTCCTTACTACAGATCAATGAAGCTAAAGATGTGCATAGCATGATCGAGAAAAATCGGTATGGACAATTGCCTTGTGATGGAGGGGCATAAAGATTTCAACCTCATTCAAAAAGTTATTGATGAATGGAGGGAGGAAAATCATGCATGGTCAAGAATGGAATACAGAACAAGAAAGCTTGCTCTTGTAGATCAACTAAGAGAGAGGGCTATAGGTGATAATACAAAGCCAAAGTTGTACATCCTTGGGTGATAATAGAGAACCAAAGGGTGTACACCCTAGGCCAATCCATGGTGGTGATGGCCAAGTTCTTGAAATCAATGCATCCCAAATAAGACTAAATTTAAGGAATGCTCCACACTCGCTCCACAACTCTCTAGAATGAATGCTATGCAAGATTCTCAATTGGCTATAGACCTAGGGTACAAAGGTTGCTATATCAAAAAACACATTGATAAGGCCTACATAAACTGACTACAAAATGTTTATTTTCCATGAAGTTACAGATGTCACAGTGTTCTTTGATTTTATCTCAAGTGAGTATAACTGTTTTTTAAACTAATTGGATATATGCTCAAATTATGCTCGAGTAGGTACATACCAGAACGAGATCCATTTGGACCACTAAAGTTACCTATCCCTATCAATGGAGTGTTCCGGATCAAAAATGTGGCTTTCGAGGTGCATGAGTCAACCATTACAGGTGATGGGCTAGGCTTGTTTGTGCATGACTCCCTCAAGAGAGGGACTACTATTCTCCATTATGGAGGTAACAAGTACTCTTACAGAGACTGGAAAGAATTATGTAGAGTTCATCCAAGGCTAAATAAATACTCCATCCAAAAGGATCCTATTGTCCCTAGGAAGGATATGGTGCACATTGTTGGTGATGTTCGATATGGCAACGTGGTAGGGTTTATCAACATCAACAAAAATACCAATGCAAAGCCAAACATTTTTTATGTATTTTCTGCCAACATTCTACCTTGGTCTTACCCCATGATGAACATAGATATTGCAAAATATGGTCACTTTTGTATTAAATCCATAGATGATATACACGCAAGAGAGGAGCTATTTACAGAATATGAGTTTTTATTAAAAACATTGTATTTCTTTATGTTTTCATTACTAAAGGGAATTGCTACTTTCTTGCCAGCTGTGTAACTTGGTGCATAATTGTTGTGTGTGAATAATATGCAAACATGTTCATAACTAATTCATAATCGATTTTGAAGGACTGGCATTGGTGCCATTCTTCCCAATGGATTGTGGAGCATTGGCTCTAGTGCCATTCTGCCCGCACTGGAGCTAGAAATTGAGAGCCTCTTTAGAATCATGTTTTATTTCAAGGTTTTCAATTGTGCATCAACAAACCAAGAATATATATTTTTTGTTTGCAATGAGTAATGAACATGACATGTAAAGTTATCATTTTACAATAATGTGAGTTAGTCTAAACATTGAAAGTGCACAATAACGGATTGTCATTGCCACTTGATTTAACATCAAATGCTTGTCATTGCCTTTTGATTTTACATCAACTACATAACTTGCATTCATACTCCTTTGAAAAACCTTTCTCATGTTTATCCTTGCTTGGTCAAGTTTATCCTTGAAAAACCTTTCTCATGTTTATCCTTGCTTGGTCAAGTTTAAGAGCTGGTACATTGTCATTGCAATATTCATGGTTATCAATTATACTCTTGATTTTTTTTAATGATGTTTTGAGAACCGCATGAACACCACGAAGGTTCACGATATGATGGCAAGTATGGGAGATTTTGTATAGATTTGGAGATTTTCAAATAAGAATGCTCACAACAAAGCAAGTCTCAATATCAATGGAAACTCTAGAGAGCTATTATGAAGGTTTTTTTGAACACCACCATGGTTCAGATGACTCTCACTCAACAAAGCTAGTCTCAATATCAATGGAAATTCTAGAGAGCTATTATGAAGGTGTTTTTGAACACCACTATGGCTCTGATGATTCTCACTCAAATGGGTTTGGAATTTTATTATTTTGTTGATGATAATTTAGTTTAGGCATTGATATTCTATTTATTGTTCGAGAATGTAGTTCATATTTCATACTTCATGAATGGCAATGTAGTGTATTTTACATATTTCTCCTGATTTTTCATGGAGAAAGGCTACAACTTCCAAAATTGCCATTCTGGGAATTGGTATTTTCCCAAATTATCTAATATGGTCTTATCTATATTATTTTGCCATCCAATATTCTCTTCTCTATTGATATTAGAGTGTAGTTTAAGAGTAATGAAGATAATTCTCTAGTTGGAGGGCCATCTATCACTTTCACATGGTATTTCTACATGGACTTCATGCATCTTGAATCTTGGCACCAATTTTGGCTTCACCTCTTTTGGGATTCACTGGTATCTCGATCTTACTTCCTCCATATTTCTCCTTCATTAGTGCTAGGGTTTCTTTGCACTCCATCTCATCTTCATTCATTGAAACATCTAGTGTAGACCTCCATAGTAGGACAGATAAAGTTTTTGTCTAGGACTTATCCCCAACACTATACTTTTCTTTGCTCAAACATGCATTCAAGTTACCCATACTATGGGCTCCATGACAAAAATATATGTATTAATAGATGGCCTAACAGAAGCAATAGAATCTCATCAAAGTATGGATTTTCCATCGCACAACCTAGCTTGAAGATTTCGTATTGGCAAAATAAACATAGCAACAATGAATATGAATTCATACATGAGTTCACACTGCATATAATGTCAATGGGATTATACAAAATGTAAAGAAGAAAAGTACCTCTTTCATTTCTTAGCCATCTAGGAGATGTAGTAAAAGCAGTATTGTCACACTCTACACACCCATTGGTTCTACCTCCATACGTGCTCATGAAAACATAATGCACCCCATACGATTGCTACTTGTTACTGTTACACTCTCACAACATCTGCATTACATGCTACTACCACTCGCTCAACATATTTACCCCTTACATTTGACTATTGGCTAAGTTAACCATTCTCCGTCCATTAGGCTTGTTGTGTTCTCCACATCAAGAGGTGTATTGGCTAAGTTAACCATCCTCCCTCCATTAGGCTTGGTGTATTCTCCACATCAAGAGTCTCCTCTTAATGTATTCCATTGATGATACCAAAACCATTAACTAGTAAGAGATACCATCGTGGGTTCGATGCAAATTTTTGCTAATATTGTTGGTAAAATCTCCTTGCAACTTTAGGGATCCCTCCTCTATGGCCGCTTGATGCACCTTTTTTTGTTGTCGGTTCCATTCCACTTGGATTTGTGCTCTGGCTCATTTTGTCCTTTGTTTTTTGATTTGCCTTAGTCTGCTTCATTGTTCGACACCTTTGCTTTGGGCGATCACCACATGCCAAAACATGGGATTGACAAGTGCTGTTGTTAATAAATTTTCATTTCATTTTAAAGAAACATAATATGTAAATTTGTAATGGAAGAAGAAATCTCTTCATTGTTGAGAAAAAATTCACTGTTGTTGTTGTTGAGGACAAACCTTTTTAGTGGAAACATGGTTCTTACAAGTTTTCTTAACTTTTAAAATCAAATTTCATATTTGTATTTCCAAACCATAATGGAGATCTTACAAAATTAGCCTTTTGGGAGTACAATTTAATTGACAACGAATGTATCCATTGGTAATACAAGATAGTAACATTTTATAATAAATGTGCTTAATAAGCACAAAACATGTGTCAATGATTCAATTCTATGACTAATGCTGCTCTGAAATGTATTTAAAGCATATTTTAGTGAAGAAAATAGCTTTACTTCAACACTACAAGAGAATATTCAAAAGCTCCCATTATTGTAATCCAAATCTATATGAAATCATATCTATATTGTACGTAAAATATATTGTAACAATTAGATAGTGTCCTTGAGAGGGAGACAATAGTTTTTAGCTCCAAAATTTTCAATGCATGGAAGGTAGGTGCACATTGGAATAATCAAAGAAGAGATTCGTTAATCGAGGGTATCCATTAATCTAATGTCTCTGAGTTAAATATGAGACATTAATGGAAGTGGCAAAAGGTCACTGGTGTGTGCCTTGGAGTTGTTCTATCACTTCCATTGTCTTTAGAGTCCTTTTAAGTGTTAATTTGCTAAAGAAAATTTGATGAATATGTGTTCTTATCTTTTGAGGTATTACTTTCTTTTGTTCACATTTGATGTCTTGAAAAGTGGCAAGATAAATTATGTTGTCTACTGTTTTTTTGATAATGCCTTACAAAAAAGAACCATCTTACTTTTTATTGAGGAAAAGGTGATTGAAAGAAACATGAAGGGACATTGAAATTTGTGATCTATGCTAGTATCAAAAAGAGAAAAGGATTGTGTATGCACTCCAATCCACAATAATCTAAAATCTTGTTAAAGAAGTCATAAAGTTCCTTGGGATATTGTTATAGAGAAGGTGCTTGATAGACAACAATTGTGAAAGGCGTGTGCATGCTTGCACATGCACATGTGTGTGTGTGTGTGTGTGTGTGTGTGTGTGTGTGCATACATGCTTGGATGTGTGAATGTGCAGGCATGTGAATAGATGAATGTGTGGTGACATACATGTGGCCATGTGTGCCTATGTGTTGGGTGTGTGTATGTGGCTATTTATGCATATGCGTGCATATGTACAACATACATGTGAGTAGGCATGTGCCTATATGTGCATGTGTGTGCATGTACACATGTGTGACATACATGTACTTGTCTTTGTATGCATGCACATGTGCAAACATGCATGTAGGTGCTTTCTTGTGTGTGTTCTTATGCACATGCACATGTGTGCATGCATGCGCATACGTGTATACATGCGCCCGTGTGCATGCTTGCACATGTGCACATGTGTAGCTACACATGCATGCACGTGCATGCACATGTGTGTGTGTGTGTGAGCTGCTCACCCAAAAAAAATTGTGTGTGTTCATGCTTGCACATGCACACATGCACATGTACTCATGTGTGTGCATGAGTGATGCACGTATGAGTGCATGCACGTGTGTGTGTGTGCGTGTATGTGTGTGTGCGCGCGCATGCGCAAGCGCAATCATAAGGATGCACAAAATTTGCCTATGCATATGCGTGTGAGTACATATGTGTGTGTGGATGTGTATGTGTCCTTTCTGTGCACATATGAGAGGGGGAGAGAGAGAGAGAGAGAGAGAGAGAGAGAGAGAGAGAGAGAGAGAGAGAGAGAGAGAGAGAAGACCTCCCCTTCCGCCTAGTGTAACATTGGATTTGTTTTTCTTGGGCAAAATTTTATATAAGGGGTTTGTATTATGAATAAACAAGTGTTGTCTTGCAATTTGTGCTATTGTAATAGGAATAATGAAGAATTATGTGGATATGTAGAACCAAGGCAAGTAGTACTAAATTTATTTTTGATTTTTCATACAATCAATATATGTTTGATTGCTTCTATGTGCCTAAGGGGGAATGCCTCCTTTACATTACAATGTTTGTAACTTCATGAATCATGAATAACAACCAACAATTTTTTATATCTTCACTCCCATCACAAGAGTTACACATTACCTATCAAAGCATTATGTTTCTACCATAAGCTGTTGATCATGTAGCTTTAGGCTTCTAGGAATTGCTCTTACTCTCTCTCCTCCTTTTGGTAGACAATTTATTTGACAATGTTTCATTCCTAATGGTTCTTTCTGACTTGATCATATCACTAATAGAAGAATGGCACTTATTACGTTTAGCATTCTTTGATCTTGTTGGATTGTAAAGGTAAGGACTATGAAAATGTAAACAACACACTAAACCCACTTTGTAAACATTCTTAAGGGTTTCAACCTCATGTAATTTGCTTCCCTTTATTTTGGCTTGACCAAGATAGTCTTTTACCCTTTCTTTGACTTTAACAACTCATACTCTATATGACATACATTTATAGTAGGATAGTGATAATATCCAAAGATCATGGTGATGAAGCATGGTGTGCAATGAAGTATGTACTTTCACCACAAGCTGGGTGTATCCTTAGGGTATCCTCTATGTTTCCTCTATTTTAAATAAATGAAGCGTGTGGTCTTGACCCTTTTGGTTCCTTTTATGAAATGAAGGGCGAGATGGGGGGAAGATGAAGAGAGAGAGAGAGAGAGAGAGATGCATTGAAAGCTATAATGTCATTGCTCGTACCATGTGGTAAGAGATGCCACTCAAAAGCATGAATTTTTGTGCATGCCACTCCTTGCACATGATGCAATCTGAGAAAAGCTATGAGATGGCAAGCTTTTTAGTTGACGTAGTACGCAAGAGAGGGATGGTGTTCTCAGTAGATCATGCAAAGGAAGAGAGTGTGATAGCATGTCAAGGTCATAGGCATGTTTAAGGTGGAGAGTTGCTCCTCTTCATCATTGTTATATGTCACAATCTTGTGAGAGCTACTTCTATTCAACCTTGTGAAAATTACCTCTCTCTCTCTCTCTCTCTCTCTCTCTCATGTGTTCACATGCATGCATTTGTGCTACGGCATTACAAAGGCTGATATTCATTAGAGAAAGTTCCTATGAAAGGCAAAATGCTTGGAAAGCCAAAGGTTGCGAGAAAATATGTATATATTATCACTTTGTGCCACTCTAAAAATTGTGACTTTGTGTAGACGTGCTTCTGATAGATTGCAAAATTGTTGGGGAGGAATGGGTTGGGGGAGGGCAATCTGGACAGGGTACTTTCCAGCTCGAAATGCCGCGGCTCCGGCTTATTGCCTTGCGTGGAGGGCTGGAGCGAGGTGGGTGGTGGGTAACGTGGCATGGCCGTAGTGATGACATGGTACAATTGGATGGCTCAATGTGTCAAAGACAGTCGGCACATGGCACAACACGATGGACAGGCGGCAGATAGCATGGTAGGTAGGCCTGCTTTTGGTAGGGTTTTGACGTTGAGGGGAGTGACACATTTAATAAGAATCGAAGGGGGGGGCTTGATTCCCATTTTGAAAGTGGCCGGATCGAACGGCTTAAATTAAATCTGATGTTTATGTGCATGGAGCAATGCATGAGAACTTAGTAGTAAGAGGGCATTCCTACAAAGGGCAAGCACTAGCCATGAAATGTAAAAGACCTATTCGGGAGGCCTCCTTCATTGTCACCTTAGTCTCAATGCATCCATGAACATTGCCTTAGTCTTAGGGCATCAGTTAACGTCGAGAAATTGGATGGGATACGAATTCTTAGGATGCTAATAGCCAATGGAGGAGCTGTAAGAACGCTCTCATTGGGCTAAAGAAGTTACTATTGCCTTGTTTTGCAGCCACAATTTTCTACAGCCTTTAACGGAAGTCACGCAAATGCGGTCTAAGAGAGCTTCCTTGTGCAAATGCTAGTGGGGCGATCGCAGCCCCACTAGCACGGAAGTCCCAGAGCCCCATGGTTGGCTGAGCATGCTGGGTTGGCATTGCAGGATGCCAGCCCACCCTTGCAATGCGCAAATGTTTTCATTGGCCCAAATCATGTACCGTCCACGGGATCGGATATGATAGTCTAAAAATTCAAGAAGACTCTCTAAAGAAGTAAACCTTCACGGGGCTGCACATTGAGAAATGTTGGCTAGCATTGCAAGGGTGGGCTAACCCACCCTTGCAATGCGCAAATGTTTTCGTTGGCCCAAATAATGCCTCGAGATTGGGTATGAGAGTCTGAAAATTCAAGAAGACTCTCTAAGGTAGGAGCCTGGAGCTTGCTACAATTTCAGCAGTCCCACGAGCGCGGGGAGGTCCTCTAAGGTCTTGGTTCGACGGAGGTAGGCGCGAGCAGTCGAGTGGCGGAACAAGTTGCACAAATTTTCGATGGACCGGATGCAGCGACAGAGGAGGACGATGGGCACGTGGCGAGGGAACTCACTCAGTCGAACGCGCTCATCCAAAGTGGAAACAGGACTGGGTGCAAGTGAGCGAGGGCAAGTACGAAGCTCAAAGTGGAGAGCAAGCGTTGTGGAAGGAAGCAAGTGAGAGGATGTGTGTGAAGGTGAGGGAAAGGAGGGGGCTTCTGGTTTTGTATATATATAAATAAATATAAAAACTTTGAGTTGAAATTTTGTCGTGCTCTTTGGATACATAGAAATAGAATGTGTGAGCAAGGTTCTAAAGGCTTTTGATGCGCATGCTCTTATATCGAATTTAGAAGGAGTAACGTGGGCTCTATAGTCCTCTGCTCTCAGACCACCTGCTACGTGTCTGTACACATAACAAGCTTTCCTTGCTTTGCCAGCTGCTTCAAGCCTTCTTCTTATTTTATTTGCCCACTCTCCTCCCCCTTCTCTCTTTCTTCTTCATCAAATACTGTCTCCTATCTCCCCCCATTTCATCTTTTGCTCAAGCATTTTGCATTTGCTTGCATCTTCCTTTTGAGAATCCTCAGTTCGGAGTTTTGGGCTCATCAGCATGTGTGCTCTCCCCCCTTGCATCAAGCCTTTAGCACCCTCGTGTTTCTGTCAGAACCCCTGTGTAGCAATCCTCTTTTCATCAGAGTTTGAGGCTCATCAGAATGTGTCCTCCAGCATCAAGCTTAGCACCCTGATCTTCCTTTAAGAGTCTCTGTTTATCAGTGTTTCATTTCATCTGTTGGCCATAGATCTTTTGCATTTGGGCGTAACATCTTGTGAGAATCCGGCTACAGTTTGGAGTTCAGACTTTTTGGGGTTCTGCAGCAATCCTCATTTCATCTGGTGGTGCCAAAGGTCTTTTGTATTTGCGTGTAACATCCTGTGAGCAAAGGTTCAGTTTGGAGTTTTGGTGAATCTGTGCACGCATCCCCTCAGAATCAGGCCTAGCTCCCTGCCTTTTCTGCAAGGATTCATCGGTTCGCCAAAGATTTTTGCATTTGGGTGTGTGTGCATGTTGTGAGAATCCAGATACACTTTAAGAGTTGAGATTTAATTTACCGGAATCTCTGCACGCATCCCCTCAGAATCAAAGCTCGGTTTCCAGTTCAGAGCTTCGTCTACAGACTACAATTGTGCATATCCATCCCTGTTTCCTTCGTTCAAGAGTGCAAATCTTGAGCTTCATCCGCTGCCCCAAACAGTCTCTGCTTCCAAAGATAAAATCACCAAATTTGCGCTTCCAACGAAGTTTTGGGTCGCTCTCTGCTTGCCTCGAATTTGGACTACTGCTGAAGATCCCTAGAAAATCTATGTTCCCTTACTGTTCGACTCCTGCGTTTCGTGGTAGCTGCAATTTTGCGTAGTTCTCCTTCCCATCACATCCTCTTCCCCTTCTTCCAAGTTCCATACATTCTGTTTCCAAATTCACCCTCAGCACACACCCATCCAGACCTCTCTAACTTATCGTTCAAGTTCTTTCCGGGACTCTGCTCCTGCTTCTCTTCTTGTATTACACGAATTCCTGATGGCTCTCATCCTCTTCTCTCTCTAAATTCGGATGGGACAAATTGGGTTCCTTGCAGGCCCTGCTTTGAAAGTATGCTTCCAAGCAAGGCTCTGCTCGTCCTCCTTGTATCATCGAGGCTTGTTTCTGCTGGGCTGCCTGCAAAATTGGCGTGCGTGGAATGCCTACTTGCTTCACTGAATCGACCATCATTCACAGCAGCAGAGAGAGTAGAGGGTATTTGAAGCTCAGGAGCATTGTGCACGAGGTTTTGGGAAGATCACGTGCATTTGGTTGACATTCGGGGCGATGTCTTTTCCGACATCGGCTGGGAAACAAAAGAAGCAGAAATTTACCCGCTAGATTTTGCGAGGTGCATCGGAAATTGGGTTCTCTGTGTATGCATTCTCTCTCCATTTTGGGTGTATATCTCTGCGGGGGACTCAGGAGGATTCCTGACAAAATCAAGATCAATATCCTTGCATGTTGGAAGATCGGCAGCTCACACTCAAGGCAATTTCCCGTGCCTAGATTTGAAGTCGGTTCTTGGTCGTTCAGAAGCCGAATTTGCTAGTGCCGTTTTTCCCGTGTTCTGGACTTGGATATTGAAACATTCCAGCCCATTTTCCTTGTCTGTACACGGTGGGCTTGGAGTCTGGTTTCCAAGATTTCGGTTCCCATTTGCTCCAACAATTTTGCTGACCTGATTCGAATTCCACCTACCCTCGCGTGCCTTCAGCATTTTAGATTTTGAGCATCAGAACGAGAAGAACGCCGATAGCATCTTGGAGCTATAATCTTGGAGGACAACACGAATTTGCGTCTTCTTTCAACGCTCCCACTTCTGCGGGTGCATCGGTGCTTCAAGCCGCTTGTTATGGTGTCTAATAATAGGCGAAGGCTCAAGAAACCGTGCGACCCACAAGCATTTCTTTCCTTTTTCAGCTGGATCAAAATTCTGTGTTCCGGCTGTTTCGGGACGATTGTTCACTTCAAAAGGGCGTGGAACAACGCGGAGGGAAGGATGGGAAGGGAAGCAGGACGCTTGGCTGTGTTGGGGAGGGTAGATCGGCCGATGGGGAACTTGACCTTGCAGCCAGTCAGACAGCAGCAGCAGCAGCCGCAAATGGAAGCATTTGCATGGGAGCTTCCGAGCCGAGGAGGAGACGAAGAAGATGAAGAGGAGAATGGGATGTTCGAGGGACGTTTCTACGTGGGAAGCAAAGTGCTGACAGAGGTGGAGATGCGGTCGCCGGTGGAGGAAAGCAAGGGAGTTGCAACGATTGTGAAGGCTCACAGGAACAGCTCGCCATCCTGTGTGCAATCTGCTGGTGCTCTTCCTGTCTCTCCGGCGGCGACGGATTCAGCTGATTTCCCAGCAATTGCATCACAGCCTTGCAGCAGCAATGTGCAGTCAGGGAGCAAGCCAATCGATATTGTGAGCTCCTCTCCCATCAGCAAAGCAGCAAACAGTTCCGAGAAAATGCCATGCGAAGCTGGGGATGGCAAGAGAGATCATACAACCAACACGATGGCGAGCGCAGGGAAGAAGGCCGAGGATGTTGCGTGCTCCCTGCCGGAGTGCGGGAAGGTCAAGAATCTGCCAAGGAAGGGGAGCAAGGGTCGGCAACGAAGCGTTACAGATCACGACTTCGCAGAGCTGCGAGGCTGCATTGATTTGGGATTTGTGTTCACTCAAGATGACATTCCCGACCTTTGTGGCACTCTCCCCGCTCTCGAGGTCTGCTACGCCATCACTCAGAAGCTTCAGGACCCTCTCTCACCCTCCTCTTCTACTTGCGACGATTCCAGATGTGCATCGCCAGGCAGCCTCTCAGCTTCCCCGATTTCCTCTTGGAAAATCGCTAGCCCAGGTGAAGATTTGCTCCCTACTTGAGCTGTCGCACAGCTTCTTGCATCCTCTTCTTGCTCCATGTTTAACCAGTATTTTGTTGAGCTATTGTCTCATGAGCCAAGCTCTCTGCATGCAGGTGACCAGCCACAGCAAGTGAAGACCAGACTGCGCCATTGGGCACAAGCTGTTGCCTGCACTGTCCGCAGTTCTGCTAATTCCTGAAGAACTCTGATTTCTCTGCCTACAACAGTGGCTTTAACTCCCCCAGGACAAAAGCTTCTTGGCATTTGTGAAAGTGCCTTAACAGTTGACGACAAAGGTGGATGGTGTTCTTCTTCTAGTTCCAGCTATTGCTACTCTTACTCATCATAGTCGTGTTCATTGACAGTGTGAGCTTATGGCCGAAGATGGTTTTTCCCTTTAGGTGTACATACCTCTTTGGACCATGTAGTTGCTAGTCTCAGCAGCACAAAGAAACATCGAAAAACAAAAGATTCAATATGCAATATAAGTCAATCATAGCCTTCTCTTAGGCTGATTGCAAGTTGATGCTGGCAATCAAACTTTCTCAGTCAATCACTGAGCACTTCTGTGTATTTAACCGGTAGAAGATCTAATTGATCTGGACCTAGCGAGGCTTGGATCAGAGAGTTCTGCCTGGGACAACAAGGCATAAGGATAACTTGATAAGATCCACCATAACTACTGATTATTCTTTCCTCTTGTGACATACAGCGTCCCAGCCTACCATTTCCTGGAGAGTTGTGGTGTCCCCATATGTTATCGATACATTATTGTAGCTTATGGCTCCCTGTGTATGAGATGAATCTCTACCGAGAGCAGCTTTGATTTGCTTAAGTACCTGCACTTCTGAGGCTTCAGGGAAAGCCCGAAAGTGTCCAAGCGTTGTGCAAAATCTGCAAATTTCCAATAGAGAAGGCTTTTTTTGTAATGAGCAGAGCATCTCTCTTGTTATGAAGGCTGATAAGTGTTCGCTCTGGTTATGTTTATTTTTTGTCTTCTGAATCTATACCGAGAGCTTCTTTGATTTGCTTAAGTACCTTTTTTTGTAATGAGCAGAGCATCTCTCTTGTTATGAATGCTGATAAGTGTTCGCTCTGGTTATGTTTATTTTTTGTGTCTTCTGAATCTCTACCGAGAGCTTCTTTGATTTGCTTAAGTACCTGCACTTCTGAGGCTTCAGGGAAAGCGTGAAAGTGTCCAGCGTTGTGCAAAATCTGCAAATTTCCAATAGAGAAGGCTTTTTTTGTAATTTGCAGAGCATCTTTCTTTTTATGAAGGCTGATAGTGTTAGCTCTGGTTATGTTTATTTTTTATATCCGATGACTGATCAGGATTTAGGGTTAGAAGAGGTGAAATGGTTTCCAAGAATTGGGAAGACTTCATATACTTCATTACTCTTTGGGTCTTCCCAGTTGAGTTTGGCTGATCTGGTTTGCATGTGATAGCAATTGGAGTTTGAGCAATGGGAATGAGGTGGAAGATCGATTGTGTACAGAAAAAGAAACCTTAGACTGTCAAGAGGGGCTAAGTTCTGTAAATTCTTTTAGTGGTGAACTTGTTCCAATACCTGGACATGGCCTTCTTGCTGCATGCGGACGCCACCATGCTCCACAAGTGATGGAAAGGAGTGTAAGTGAAGGTTTCCCTTGACTGAGAATGGAAATGGATGTGAAGTCATTCCTATAACAGAAAAAGCCTGCTTGCTGGGTAGAGACGGTGCAAAGGACTATCATTTACTGCATAGTGGGTGCCTCCATTGAGTGGTAGGTCATGCACATAGATTGTAGGAGACCACAGTTTCTCTTTTGGCCTTTTTTTGTAGCTACATTCTCCGTGTAATATTGTTTTAGGTTTCAAGTCTGATGAGAAGAATATTGTGCACATCTTATCACCTCTCCAGTGTTTCCACGCTGATTATGGTATGATTCTGAAGCGAAAAGAGTATGTTTACGAGTGGTGGTTTGTAAGTGGTTTAGCCAAAGGAAGAGGAGCATAAATTTTGGTGTGTCCTCGTGAAAGGATGTGATTTAACCGATAGATGTTTGGTCAACACCTTTGGAATATCTTCATTGAAATACAAAAAACATAAACGAGTCGTTGTTTCCTTTGGGAGGAAAAGTTAAACAGAACAGCAAAAGGAAAGCATGTAATTAATTACTGCTCTCTTCACCCAAGTTTCATGCAATATAATGAGCATAGAATAATTGTCATATAAGGGGACATAGCTAGTTTCCTTCAATTTGTTTCTTTTGTTGATATATGATATTCTAATAAAGTGGATGTCATTCCTTTAATGTCCTTCAAATCCAGAATTCCCACCAAAGTGTAAAGGTAAAACGTTTATGGAGGGACTTTCTTTTGTTCTTTGGCATCAGAATGAAACATTTAGAGTAGGCATACCATTGAATCGTAGTGGAGAGGATGTCATAGTAGCTAGTCCCTGCAATGCGTGATGGAGTTTATGGTTTTCAATCTTATGAGTGACTATCGTGAGATTGAAACTGCACTATGTTGTGTTTTTGGAGGATGAGTTTGGGAATGTTCCTGGATTCATCTAGGTATATACTTTTGCCGAATTAGCGGACATGCAAATTTCACCTTGTGAAGTTTTTGTCCAAGTTGCGGCCTGCTGGTATTGCGATAATTCTTTCTATCTTAATTGGTGCGTTGCCCTATCAGCTAGATTTAGATGCTCGTTTGGGAGAGACTAAAATGAAATCGTTTAGACTCCACAAGGAGTTGTAGCTTAAATGAAGAGATTTTGGACTACTTTTTTATTAGCCTTCTTCTTTAGTGCTAGCCTTCGTCATGGCTGAGTCTGCCCTTCACCTACGGAGTGCCGACAGAAACTCAATACGAAGACTTTGTATAAATGGATGCTCAAGTATGTGTGGGTGTGTGGATTTGTATGTGTGAGAGCATATTTTTATACTATGGTCTACCCCATTGTTGGGCGCTGATGACGTCAGTGGGGATGTTATAGTAGCTAGTCCTTGCTATGCGTGATGGAGTTTATGGTTTTCAATCTCTCGAGTGACTATCGTGAGATTGAAATTGCACTATGTTGTGTTTTTAGAGGATGTGTTTGGGAATGTTCCTGGATTCATCTAGGTATATAGGCATACCATTAAATAGCAAGGGCAAAAGCATCAAATTGCAAAACTACCACACAAACTCTCAACCTCTACAACCACATACCTTTAGAGGGCGATTGGCATACCGCATACTTCTTGGGCAAGCCCCCATTGTTGCACCTTAGAAACTCTATAACCCACATTAGCCACCAACACTTCCTACATTTTACAATTCCAAGTAAGATGTTCCAAGGAAGATTCTACAACAATCTATGCTAGCTTCCTCTTAAAGACATCCACAATGTGCCAGAACTCCATGACCAAATTGCCCTCCTTATCAATCACACTATCAAGATTTTCCTTGACACTACTTCCACTTGATAGGAGAATCCCCTACAAATAGGCCATAGCTTCCTAATTTGAATCTTAGCATTCTCATACCTTTCTAATTCCCACACATATAAGCATCCTCTAATTATACACTTACTAGAATTGATTCCATCAAGATTCAAAAGTATCAAGGCCACATACGGCGATTCTTTGACCTCATCATATTTTCCACAGTCTTTTGTCTCAAGGTCCCATAATGTCTATCTCATGCACTAGTAGACATGACCACACTCCTAATAGCCTAATCCCATGCAAGACATGTATCTTCCACATTCATATGGCACTCCACCCGTTTCCTTACAACTAGCTCATAGAACACCTTGGTGTTTGAATGCCTCTTATCAAACTTAATTGGTATATCCCCGGACCTCCCACTTGCCACTAGAAGAGAGAACCAACATATGAAGGAGTCCATAGGCATAAATATACTTACCCCCATTGGCGCCACCCCTCCCTTGAGAATAGAACTTGTCAATTCTACTAGCACGACATCTACTCTCTCCTCTTGTTCTTCCAAGAAAATCCACCTAGAACACTAGGTTCTAATTTTTCACAATCACCCAAGTGAAGTCCCAAGTCAATCTCAAGGCCTCTGATCCCTTTGACTCAGAAGACAATCAACTTCACTTAACATGGGATCTATCTAAAGCCCTCTCGGTCATGTTCCAATCCCCCCAAAGGAGCCAAATACCTCTCCACATCATGTCTTTCAAGACCTTCCAATAGTTCCTTGGAGACATTTGGGGATACAGACATAATACATTGAAGACATTACTGGGAAAAGAATGTCCACATCAAAGATATGTTCCTCATTATCCCTAAACATGTTCTTGGCATCTACTACACTCCTTAACAGCATTGCCGTGCCTCCTTTTCCTCTAAATGGGTAGTTTACAAAACTTAAAGACCAAAATTTTGAACACTTTCCAAAGAACTCAACTTTAGCACACTTAACCTCCTCCACCAATACAATAATAGACTAGCATCCCAATCATTGCCAAGTATCCCTTCATATCTTGTCACAATAACCACAAATTCTGAGAGCCTGCATTACGATGAATGGGTGGAATGAATCTCCTGATGCCCACTCTCCACAAACAACATTATTAGGCAAGGGATTTATAAGCATTTAAAAAAAACAAAATTTGTCGGTCTTTACCCCTACCCAGGTCTGATGCAACCTTCTTTATGTGCTTGGTGACAATCCTTAAAGTTTGGAATTTATTTGAGGTACATGCCTCCCTAAGTACTTTCTTTTGCATCTTTGATTTGAATGCCCTCTTTCTATTGTTCAATTCTAGTGGCTCTTCATCAATCAATCCCTCAGCAACACACACATTCTCAAAGGAGATATGGCTTCCATAGCATTGAACTTCTGCACACACACACACACACACACACACACACCACACTTCAACTACCCCTCCAAACGTTCCCCACCACTTGGACTGTCAACAATTGATCCATTGCAAAAACCTTCCCCTATGTTTGAATAGTTGTCCATCCTCATCTCAATAGTGGGTGTCTCAAATGCTTTAGAACCAATAAAAGTACAATGATCTATTTCTTTGGAACACTAGATTGTAAGCTCATATACCTTTTGTGAATCGGGCTTGGGTAAGAGACATGAGGTTCAAGTGTTTTTTATTGTCAAGTGTTTTTTATTCTAGATATTGAAGGTATTATAAGCCCTTTTATGGTTTGGGCATAGGCTTGGCTATATAAGGGGCTTGAGTGATTGTCACAAGCTACTATAGGGAATCAAAACTTTTTAATCCAATTGGGAATTCTTGATTGAAGGGATTTGTTGATTCCAACATTGCCAATTGAACAAAAGTCTTTTGATTCTTTCTCCATAGTAGTCAACCTATATTTGACTTTGAATACACTGGAGCTTTCATGGTCATTTCTATCTATAACACAATAAAGTGTTTTAGTGTCCAAGGCTTTTGAATAAGAGGCTATTGGTGTGCCATGATACTTGTAGGCGCCATGGTAGAATCATGATTTGATAGTTTATTAGCATTTTAAAATACAAGGGGCAAACCAAGTAATCTTGTTGGCCTACTTATAGATTCTTGAAATGCACATATTTGAATGTGCGTATTGTTCTATATCTACTAGAGATGCCCAATTTGTAAGAAAATTGTTAGTGGAGGTGCTCCACACATAAGAGGACATTTTTTAAGGTGGTGGAGAACACCAAATTATAGGTGTATAGGACCCAATGCAAGAAGTATTACAAGGGTATTGCAATAGTAAGTCTATGACTATTTTGGATCACTTAAATGCCTCCTTGAGTTGCAAATGATAAGTGTATAGGTACCAATGCAAGAGGTACTACAAGGTATTGCAATAATAACTCTATGACTATTTTGGGTCACTTAAATGCCTCCTTGAGTTGCAAATTGATGGTCCAAAGGAATCAGTTGTAGAGCCACTCTCATACAAGGGTGACTTAAGTGCCTCCTTGAGTTGCAAATTTCAAGTTTATAGAGCCCAATGCAAGAGTTATTACAAGGGTATTGCGATAGTAAACCTATGACTATGTAAATTGCACCATAGAGATAGCGGTAGGGTCAATCCCTACCCCTAATAATAATGGTTAAATATGTACATGATCATTTTCAATACGATATAGCATACATTTAGTCATCTCTAGTGGGGTTTTGACATTTTGCGAGTAAATTGTTTTGCGAGTTTGCGAGTTTTTCAAGTATTTGTATGTGTGAAATTTATAGCTAGTGGCTAGTTATAATTCTTGCATATCACCATGCTAGTATAAATAATAATAAAACCAGACAATATATTTTTTAACATAGGAAACACTCAATGGAAACCACAGAGCTAGTTCTATTAGAGGACAAGATCCCATCATAAATACCTTGAATCAATAGCTCACAGTTAAGCCACAAAGGCAAGCAAGCATTAGCCAAGCATCATTGCACTTGTGCATTCATTGAGCCAAGCATAAATAGCTTGAAACTATTTATGATGGGATCTTGTCCTCTAATAGAACTAGCATAAATAGCTTGAAACATGGGTATCTTTAGATGAATAAATAGCATTTTGGAGTTTCATCTAAAGGTACCCATCTTTACAGTCGTTTTCAGGTTTTTGGGCCTTGTAAGGTCATTTTTGGCGTCAAAGAGGTCAAATTGTGTATATATCAAAAGTTTTGTTTTGTTCCAAGGAATTTGTACCAATGGAGCGGAGTAACAATGGTCATCCATAGGTCAAATATTTGAACATCAGTAATTTCTAGTTTTGTGGGAGATGTGTCTATTATTTAATTTGTTATGGACAATGCAAAATATTATAGGTAGGCCAAAAGAAAAGCAAACTATAAGCATTTTTACGATCGTAATAGACGTTGTGCACATGGATATGACCATGTGTTAGCGAAAATTGGCATAATAGATTGGACATGATTTGGTACAAAAGTTGGTGGATGATGCAAAATTAATAGCGGTGTTCATTTTCACACCAACATATTCTAGATATGCATAGATAAAAAACCAACAAAATATTGAACAGAAAAACTCTAGCAAGAATTTTCTCATTTTTTAATACCATGGAATTAGTCTTCTAAAATCAAGGTGCTCTCATGATTCATAGATTTTGAAGTGGTTCACTCACAAGATCACCCAAGATAAATAATTGAAGACATGTAGACATAAGGTTACTATTATATGTTGGAAACCAGTAAGAATTGTGATTGAATCCAATTGACCCATCATATTTGAATTCAATTGAATCGTCATATTTGAACTAAGAGAATTTGATTCAAAGCCACATACCATGGGAAATCCTTACATGATATGATGGGAATATGAAGAGTGTCTACTTAAGATGGAAGGATGAAATGCATCCTTCATAGCATCAGACATTTAATTTTGATCGTGAGTGATGGTAGGCAACATTCCAAAGAATAAAGGAGGACTTCTACAACATGGTACATGCATGTAATTTGAACCTCTTCAAATGACTTACTAAGTTCATGCAAGAACTTGGCAGGCTTTGAATCCAAGATTTTTGATTAATCAAATTTGGAAATATGAAAAAAATGGGCAAAGAACATGCATGCTACATACAAGTGGTGGAAATATGAAGAAAATGACCAAATATTGGAAGCATACTAAGGGGAACAAAAATTGGTGTTCGAGATACCACTAATGATAATTTATGCTATTAGGTGAAAAATGAACATGATTTGAAAAGAATGATGTGCCTTAAAGCCATTTTGTAGCTTAACTGGTGGTAAAATGACATTTAGACTTTTTGAATAGGAATTGTAATACTACAACACTAGTTTAGTAGCTCATCAAGACATAAAGATGTCTTCTTTAGGGTTCCAAATTTGCGTTTGAGTGGTTTTAACCTCTATCCAATGTAAGTACGCTTCAAGACATACTGTTTTGTTCATGAATGTGGAAAAAATGCTTCTAGATCCAAAAAGCTATGATAAAGCCTCCATTTTATTTTCAACAATTACATGGTTACTGTTTGCACTCGTACAAACTGTAGGCTAAACAAAATTCAACCATATAGCTCTATTTAATAATCTACTTCTAGTGGTATCAAAATTTTGAGAACATAGTTTTGGTATAGAAAATAAATTTTGGTGTAATTTTCAATACTAAAATTATCGTATGGTATTTAAAATTATATTATATGTATATTTCTTCATTGGCTACAGTGTACTAAAAGTTATATACATATAAAACCTACATTTTATACACATAAACAAAGTCCAAACCTTGAACTTTTGTTTCACATGATATATATAACATCAATTCATGAGTAATCATTTTTTTAACATTCAATTAGGGTTCAAAAGCTCGTAATCTGATACAATGGTATGCACCATTGAAGCTTTTTATATTTCATCTAATGGCCTTGTATTACTATAATATATCTTATTATCATGAATAACCATGCATGACGTGAAACTCTCCTTAAGGAATATTTACCTTTGACTTTACACTATTTTACCCTCTAGGAACACTTATGATCATTTATCATTTGGATAGACCCAAAAAAGATTATAAAACCATCACATTAAACCAATTAAGGACATGAAAATGTAAAATGATTTCCATCCATATGTAGAAACATCAAAAGAAAAATACCTATTTTAAGAAAAAAATCATTGCTTACAAGTCATTTTTAGCCTATTTGATAACAAAAATAAGAGAAAATAACAATCAAATCTTAGATACATCCTTAGAATTTGGAACTTTAAATTAAAATAATATTATGTTGTCCACATAGAAATGATTATAATTTGGTACATCCAAGAAATTATGCATAATGACATTGTAAGAACCACTTTTCACAAAACTTGAAGCTGTTGTTTTTGGGTGCTATTTTGACCACCAAGCTTTTAGGGTGGAGAAAATTTTATAAAGTTTGATCCTAAGACACATAATTATACCATAGAATATTGTTTTAAAAATTGGATGATAAAAAGGACATGATGAAGATATGACATGAAAATTAATTACATGTAGCGAGCTCATGAAAATTTCTCAAACATGGCCACTTAGTCTAGGACATTTTTATGTCCTATCACCAAACTAGTGTTAATATTAGAGCTTTAGTTGTAGTAAGAAGTAATAATAGTGTAGCAGCTTAGAATGCTTTTTCCTTTTCTAGCTCTTAATCACGAGAATAACTAGAAAATTTTATAAATTGTATTCATAATAATACTCAAAATCAAATTTTGACAAATGGGATAGAGAAGTTGGTGTAGTTATACACACTACACAAACAACAATAGTGAGCATAAACTAAGAGAATTTATAACTATATACTACTTGCAATCAACTTTTGACAAATAGGGTAGAGAAATTGGTGTATTTGTACACAAACAACAAGTTGTTGGATATGCTAAAGGATGATTACTCAAAGAGATAGTAGTTGACAAAATACATAGAGGTCACCACCATCGTTTAATGAGGAAGAGACATATGATGGTTCATATCCAAAACCTATGCCTCATCAAAGGTAATGGATGACTATGGCTATTGTGTAGCCTTGTTGCTAGCCCTAAGCATTACAATCAAAATTGATGTCAATGAAGAGATAAATGCACTCTTAGATGTGTCACTATGTCCTTCTAGGAATTTTGTAATAATACCAATCTTTAGGTTTGGATTGAATTTATTTGGATGATCGTTGTTTCACAAAAAGTAATCCAAGTAACCTTTGACCTTATTCAAAACTACTAAAAGTTTTATATGTGATATACAAGATCTTCTTATAGTTTGATCATATGAGCTAAACCTAGGTTATTGCACCAAAGGATGGATAACATTATGAATTAGCTCAAGGTATGATAATATTAAACATTATACTTAGCAATGTATTTTATCAAGATATCATATAAAGTTATGCAGATAAAGGAATATTGCATGACATGTGTTTGAAACTATACCAAACTTTAATTGCATTTATTTTTCAACCAAATTGGACACTTCACATATTATGAAAAGTAATATTGTTTATGTATGAAAGCAATTGAAAAGTTTCAATATCTACAAGTCTTGTCATGGAAGACACACCCTTGTCTTGGAAAACCCATCCCTTCGATCATAAGTACATCCTTGGCATGGTAAGTAGCAAAAGACATGGTAAGAAACCTTGTCAAACATGTATCCCAAAAAATTCAAACCTACAACCGATGTAGAGAATGATACATGTGTGTTTGTTCAACACACTTTTCAAGCGGTGAGCAATTGAATTCGATCCCAAATAATATTTTCTAGATTTAACTGTCAATATGCCAAATACAAGGAAAATGCAATAATGAATGAGAAAAAGAAAGAAATTCCCAAATCAAATTTCTATGGGGCATAGTTTCATATGTTTGTTACATATGTTATTTTATTCCTTGACAATTTATAAGTAGGATGACAAAGCTTAACAAGGGAGGTGTTTATTCCTTGACAATTTATAAGTTATTTGTTTACAAGGGAGGTGGGAGTTTCCAATTCCTTCCAAGCTGTCAAAAGGTGGGGATTAGGGTTTGGGGTTGAGGTTGGTCTATACATTGTGCAAATAGTAAAGTACTTAGGTGAGAGGCAAAGAGTAGAAAGCTCTCTTTCAAACAAAACAAGATCTTCATAAAGGGAGATGACATGGAGCCTTTATCCTTGTCCAAGTGGAAAAGATTAAACTTGGAAACTCACAAATTTTAAGACTTCCCTCAATTTTATGGCCCAGAAAACTTAAAGTAAATTCTTCCATCACTATTTCATTTTTTCCTTCTTTATTCAAGACACTACCTTTATCTACTGCTTACCATCTATCTCTTAGTCTCAAATAATATCAAAATAAAAGAGATACAATCATAATTAATTAGTTTATAAATGCTTAATGAAAATGAAATTCCATTTTAAGAGGGCCCTAATATTGTTTGTACATTATCTATGGTGTATTCTTAGTGATATGTTAAGTCACAAATTGTCATGTACTTTCTCAATTATGTAATAAAAAAGAGTGAAAAGAATTCAGAGTGCAACTTATTTAATGAAAATTCAATTTTTTTAAAGAGACTTAATATTGTTTATACATTATCTATGGTGTATTCTTAGTGTTATGTCAAGTCACAACTTATTATGTACTTTCTCAATTATGTAATTAAAAAGAATGAAAATAATTTAGAGTGCACAACTTATTTTATAAATTTATTGTGAGGGTTCCCACATTGATAAATATATGTTTTTTAAATGGACATTGAATAAGTTGAAATAATTCACACATACATGGATTCTATTGTATGCATGTGAAGCAAGCATGACACTTGTTTTTGTCCTTGTAGTGAAATATTTCCACATGATAATATTTTGGTGCATAGAAACCTACAATCATAATTGAACGCTAGAAGCTCATTGAACATAAGATTTGTTAAAACTTTACCATGCACATAGCAGATCCCCTCGGAAGACACTCTTACACAAAAAGTGTTGACATTACTTTGTCTCTCCAACCACATTCTGCTTGAAATGTTCAAAATCAACAAGGTAGCAAAAAGGCCTAGAAATATGTATGTTTCTTAAATTGGGGTCTTTTTCCCATCCAACTTACTCTATGACTTAGACTTCCTTGTTTCTAGTTTAGTTTTGGTCTTTTGCATGGAAGGAGCTTCAAAGCTGGTGCTTTATCCATCTAGAGATTGAGAACCAATCACAAAGCATCTAATTTATTGCCTCCTCATGTATGTCCCCTTTTATTATAGTATCAATCAAGGAGGATTTCCTAGAAGCATGCTCTTAGAAGATTGATGATAATACCAAAATTCATGATTAAGGGTCTCGACTCCTAATCATGAGTTTTGGTATTTTCATCAGTCTTCTCCTTGTAAACTTATGAATATATTGAGCCAATGTATCCCTTTAATAAAATTAGTTGTAAGACTTTAGAAATTTTACATCGTAATGATAAGGACTGAAATAAATTTCTTATATAGGAAATTTATATTCCCTCCTTTTCTTTTATCAATAGACATCATTGAGCTAGAGACCTTTTGCATAAACCCCAAATGTGATTCCATATAATGAGAAGATCTAGAATATATCAATTCAATGTTTTGTTTTAGAAGAGTGACATCATTTTAAAAATTTCACTCACGAGAGGACTAAGGTCAAATTGATAGTCATAGTAGTAGCAAGACAATGAGGCAGTCGGAACTGCAAAAACAAATAGATTTTGTTCCTAAATTCAACAAATTTCCCAATTTGAAAAGCAAGGGTCACTTTAAGAAGGAGGTTCCTCAGGCACCACCTAAGAAACCTCAAACACAAAATTATCCTCTCTTGAAGAAAGAGGATTATGAAAGGGCCAGGCAAGAAAATCTTTGCTTCAAATGTTTGGGCAAAGACCATGCTGCTTGGAACTGCCCTAAAAATAAACAAGTAGGAGCTAAAGCCCCAAATAGACCTCCACAAAAACAAGTACATGCGGTGCAGGTGTTTCCACTTAATGATACTGAAAAGTACAGTGAGGTAGAGGTCTATCATGAGGATAGCACCCACATGTGCTGTCTATCACCAGCAATGTGGCAGCCCACCTTTGGTTCTCATGACTTAATGAGGATGCATGGAAAAGTAAAGGAGCAAATGGTAAGTGATGGTCGATGATAATACAACACATAATTTCTTGAACTACTCATTAGTTAAGAAATTAAAGCTGCCGGTGAGTCCAAGTGCCCATAAATGTGTGGTCTCTTTGGAAATGGGTAGTGATAAAAAGGTTTGGGACACCATGATACATGGTGTAGAGGTGGATATTCAAGGCTATTAGGATGCCTTGGATTTCCAAATCATGCATCTCGATCGAACATATGTTGTACCTGGTCGAGAGTGGTTGTATAGTCTTGGGCATAGCTTACAGCGGAGTTATCTTAATAACTCGATTATGTTTAAAAAAGAGGGTAGAGTTTTCTAGATTCAAGGAGAATATTATGTGCCCAACTCTCCTCTTATTTGTTCGATGGAATTGGAATGACTACTACACCAAGAAGAATGCGAGGTATATCTCTGTGAACTTACTTTTATTGGTGATTTTATGTCTTCTGCATCGAAAAGAAGTAATATTGTTTTTGATAATGTTAAAAAGTATAAAACTTCTTTCAATGATTTAATGTTTGAATTTAAATATGTTTTTTCGTCTGATTTGCATGATGGTTTACCCCCTAAGAGAGAAGTAGATCATAAAATAGATTTGATTCCTGGATCTACCCCTCTTTGTAAACCCCCATATAGGCTTAGTCAAACAGAGGAACGTGAGGTTGAAAGACAATTAACGGAATACCTTAGGAAGGGCCAAATTTAACCAAGTAGCTTACCTTGATCTGCACCAATTTTACTGGTAAAGAAAAAGGATGGTGCTATGCGTTTATGCATAGATTACCGAGCATAAATAAAATCACCATAAAAAATAACTATCCTATACCTCCCATTGATGAGCTCTTTGATCAATTGCAAGGGGCAAAATATTTTACCTAAATTGATTTAAGGTTAGGATATCACCAAGTACGAATTAGGAAAGAGGATGTCCCTAACTAAGACATCATTTCGTACTAGGTATGGGCATTATCAATTTAAAGTAATGCCTTTTGGATTAAAAAATGCTTCAGCAACTTTCATGACACTTATGGATACTAATGTCTTAAGGTCATATCTAGGGAAATTTGTTGTAGTATTTTTACATGATATCCTTATTCATAGTAAAACTAGAAAAGAGCATTTGGAACATTTGCAAAAAGTGTTCCAGCTACTTAGAGACAATTTCTTTACTAAAGAATCCAAATGTGAATTCTTTGCAAAAGAAGTGAAGTACTTGGGACCTTGAGGAGTTCATATATGTAAACCTTCTATATCACATGCGTTCAAGGCCTCTTTTAAAAATCCCTTATCTATGATTTTTGCATGAATAAAACACACCCTGTCTTATTCAAACTTGAATACCCCCTTTAAATGGTACCCTTCTGTAAGTAAAAAAGGTGTTTAAAAAGGACTTTAAAAATCCATTCTGTTGAGCCCACGTGATATGCTGACATATTTATGAGTAACCCCCTTGAGCTTGGGACATATAATATCCCAAGAAGGGGTGTATATGGACCCTGAAAAAGTAAGGGCCATATTGGAATGGCCACATCCTACAAACCTAGAAGAATTATAGATATTCTTAAGTTTGTCTGGATTCTATAGGAGATTCATCCAAGATTACGCTAAGATTGTTGTTCTGATGACGGACCAAGTTAAGGGGAAGGGAAGCACCTTCATATGGGATGAACATCAAAATAGAAGTTTTGAAAAATTAAAAGTAGCTATAGTAGCAACTCTTGTCTTAAAGGTAGTGGATCCCAATGAACCATTTGTGGTTGAGACAGATGCCAATGATTTTGGTGTTGGGGCGGTACTTTTACAAAAAGGTCGACCAGTGGCTTTTGAAAGCAAAAGTTAGATCGTGCCCAACGGAATTACTCTATGAGAAGGAACTGTTTGCTATAGTTTATGCTCTAAAGAAGTGGAGGCACTATTTATATTGTGCCAAATTCGAGATCATCTCAATCGGCGGAGCTTAAAGGTAGAAAAGCTAGATGGGCTGAATTAATGCAAGTGTTTGATGTACAATTGACATATCAGAAAGGGAAGTTCAATGTGGTAAGAGACTCCCTTAGCCGAATGCCAATTGTTAATGAATTGAGTTTTACTCTATTTCAGAATGAGTTCATAATGATTTCCTAGAGTCCTCGTAAAGGGGAAATGTGAGTTTGATCCTCACTTCTCTGAAATATGGAAAGCAATTAGAAATACGAATCCAACTAATCTAGAGGCTTTGATCACCGAGGAGTCGCATGGAAATGGTGACACACCATAGGTTGGTGATAAAGGAGTAAAGTGAAAAAAATATACTATTGAGGATGGCTACCTACTCTACAAGGGTAGAGTATGTGCCCTAGATAATAATGACATTAGGCACCAAATTCTTTTTGAATGTCATGATAGTCCGAGTGCTGGACACCTGGGAATTCAGAAGACATATGCGCTTCTGAAAAGGCAATTCTTTTGGCCTGGAATAGGTAAGGATGTCCAAGATTATGTATTAAAGTGCTGAAAATGCTAGGTCAATGAAGCTGAATGCCTTAAGGCAGGTGGTCTCCTACACCCATTGGAGATTCCATCTGTAAAATGGGAAAGCATCTCCATGGATTTTATTGTGGGATTACCTAGGACACAGAGGGGGCACAACTCTGTGTGGGTAATAGTGGATCGGCTGAGCACGATGGCTCATTTTATTCATCTCAAAGAAGATGTTAAAACTCTAGAATTAGCTAGGCTATTTGTGGAGCATATCTATAGATTGTACGGGCTACCAGTCGGTATAATTGTTAGTGATCGGGATAGCAAATTTAATAGCCAATTTTGGAGGGCTGTGTTTAAGAGGTTAGAAACTTCATTGAATATGAGCACCGCGGATCATCCACAGAGTGATGGTTAAACTGAAAGGGTCAATCAGATCATTGTTGAAAATATGATTCGAGCATATGTAAGTAAACAACAAACTAATTGGGAATATTTAAATTAGAATTTTCATATAACAATGCCAAACATTCAACTACAAGTTTTAGTCCATTCATGATGATGTGTGGATTTCAACCAAGAGCCCCAATGGCAGTGGGACTCAAAAAAGAGAAGGTTCAAGCGGCCAAAGGATTTCTTGAAGATATGAATTCAAATGCTTAAGTTAGCTAAAGATAGCATAAGAAGAGCTCAGGATAGAGCACGAAGTTATGCAAACTCCCACCATAGAAGGTTGGAGTTTGAAGTAAATGAGAAAGTCTATCTCAAGGTACCTGAAGCGTCAGAATCTCTAAAGATAGGTAAATGTCCGAAGTTGTCTCCTAGGTATTGTGGACCATTCATAATACTAAAGAGAATTGGAGAACTTGCTAACAAATTAGCCTTACCTGAGGGATGTAGAATACATCTAGTTTTCCATGTTAGTAGGCTATAAAGAGAATTAGGAGATTATGATGATCTCATTGTAAATGAAGTCCTAGTTGAACTCATTGAACCTGCGTCTTTACCACACGAACCAGAAAGGATTTTAGATAGACAAGAAAAAAGAACACGACATACAATATGGCAAGAATGTTTGGTTAAGTGGAAAGATAGCCCTG
Organism: Dipteris shenzhenensis; assembly: GCF_047967505.1. Taxonomy (NCBI): domain Eukaryota; kingdom Viridiplantae; phylum Streptophyta; class Polypodiopsida; order Gleicheniales; family Dipteridaceae; genus Dipteris; species Dipteris shenzhenensis. Next base: position 20,432,735 of record NC_141627.1, read on the forward strand.
ATGAGAGTTCAACATGGGAAAGGGTAAGCAATCTCCAGAGGAAGTTTCCCAATTTTGTTTTTGAGGATGTAAACCATTCTTAAGGGAAAGGGAATGTTACGTCAGCCATAATCCCAGAACCGTGTGGTGTGATTATGGTTATGTGGGAAACCAAAGGGATTGACGATGCTTGTATACTATGAGGCCTAGAGGGTTTGGGACTAGGGTTATGCCTAGGCCTAGACATTAATGAAGGGGTGCAAATGGGCTCTATGAGAGGGCTAGAATGGTGAGGTCCCTTATGGGACACATGGGACCAAGATATGAGGCCAATTGGAAAGAATTGGGCTAGGGGGAGGCTTCTAGAGAGAGATCTCTAGGATGAAGAAGGAAAGAGAGTATTCATGTGGGGATTACTAGGATGAAGAAGGAAAGAGAGAGTTTACGTGGGGATCACTAGAAACTATGGGAGGGAGGAAAGCTTTGGAAGAGCCCTCTATGTTTGAAGAAACGTATAATTTCCCTTGGGCCCTCAAAAGCTCTTGTACTAGCTGATATATGACCATTTATACAAGATTTCATTATAAATTATTATTCATGATTGAAATTCTATAGGGAATAATGGGACCATAAATGTTATTTTGCACCAACGATTACATGCAAGTACCATCATTGTGCATCATGAAAATGTCCCATGTGACTAAGATGTGACTCAATGATCTTTTCATAGCTTGCATTAGTATGTGACCTTGAGTAGCATATTGTTGCTTAATAAGACTTTTCCTTAATGATAAATTAAAACAAACTTGTACAACAAACCTAGAAGATCATAGGAAGATATGCTAGTAGAGGAATGCCTTCTTATTGTATGAAATTCCTTTGTTTATTTTAAAACTAATAGCATAAGATTCAAATGCAAAATGTAGATACACCATAATGTGTAGACTTGGGGATACTCACACATGCTAGGGTTTCTTTCTTGAGTGCACAACCCTTGTTGAGCACATCCAACCAATCACAAATCTTAGGGGGTGCACTACTAAGAAACCCCAAATACGATGCACATTCAGGGAAATTTGAAAGGGGTTTTAGTTACAGACCTTGGATGCACTCACTTTGTAGGGTTCTAAGGGCTCTCTCTCTCTCTCTCTCTCTCTCTCTCTCTCTCTCTCTCGGTGGGTGTGCGAGTAGTATAGGGTCAACACACAACACATTTGTAAGAGTTGCATAAGTCCAAGGGAAGCACTTTACAAAGTGCCTCCCTTGGAGGGGTAAAGTTTAATACATTATATCTATCCAAATGGTATACAGAAGGGGCTTGAGGGGTATTTTATAAGCTTTAAATCTATATATTAGGGTGGAGAGGATTTTGAATTCCAAATAATCTAGATGATTCAATACATGTGATAAAAGAATGTCTTAAAGCATAACTACAGTATGAGTTTAATGGACTAGAGCTAGTTTAGAGTGACCTTCTAGCAGAACATCACAATTTCTAGTCATTTAATTTTCATGGGTTAGTCACAATGATAAAATCAACATCCTTGGTCTTATAGGGATATTGTTCTTGCTGCTACAATTGTCTCACCATACATGAACATGATGGGTCTTTGAGGATAGCTCACAACATGTTGAGCTAATAGTTTTAAAAAAAAAACGTAAGTATCCCTTCTCAAGGCATGCTTATCCTTCCAATGATATCCCTATCATGTGTATCCCACTTCTCATTGTTGGATGGTTAAGCTCCCTAGACTTATATTTACCTTTGCATAATTCACAAGAAGCTAAGCAAACATCCAGAACACATGTTAGTGGAAGCATTCTAAATAATATTTCACAAAGTAGATTGAGCACTTAGGAAAAACTGAAAATACCAAACATTTCCAAAGTAGGTGGAGCCTTGGATGGAATGAGTTTCTCAAAAGTCAAAAGACCAACTCAAAAGAAGAGAGAGAGAGAGAGAGAGAGAGAGAGAGAGAGAGAGAGAGAGAGAGAGGATTTTTACTATTACTAAATGGGAAATTTGAGGAATATGCAACCAAAGTACCTATCAAGCCATTTTTTAGATTTCATTTTCTTATATTGTAAGGAATAAGGAAATTTTTGATATCGAGTCCATATTAAGGATCTTGGCTCTTGTTTACAGAAGAAGGTCCTTTCAAGGCCATGTAAGGAGAAGTAATAAAGACAAATTTGGCACCTAAGCATGCGCTATCTATTGTCCTCTATGAGCTGATGAGGAGCTGATGTACACATATGCCAAAACCATTAGGGGTGATTTGGGGTCTCAAAAGGGCCTCCAATTAGTGTTTCCTAATTTCAAGGGATTAGAGAGCAATTTCAGGTGTACCAATGAGTGCTCTGAGGTGTGGGGCAATGTCATGTTGAAGTTAACACGTGTGGAGACCTCTAACCCAGAGTTTGGACCCATGATCTTCACTCCCAACCCTTGGTCTAATCTTCAATCCAAGGGATACATTCAAATTTGAGGTAAAGCACTGCCAGCCATTAGATCAAGGGGTAGATCTAGGGATACCATCAAAGGATAGAAGGATCAAATCTCCACCCTTGATTAACACAAAGATCTAATGGACAAGATGAGAGGAAAATGCGCTTCAATATGGGCCATAGATTTGCAAGTAGATCCAAGGGAGGAGATGAGTGCAAATGGTGCTTCAATCCGGCGGGCCCTAGATTTGGAAGTAGATCAAGGGATGAGATGAGGGGAAAAGGTACTTAAATCCGGGCCCTTGATTTTCAAGTGGGAAATGGTGCTTCAATCCAAGCCATCCAAAATGCGCTTCAATTCTAGCCCTCTAAAATGCACTTCAATCTCTACCCTCCATTAGGCGCCTCCATCTCATCCATTGATCTTGGACTTGAATAAAGGGCCCATATTAAAACCCACCTTTCCCCTCTTAATGAGGCCTCCCCAAAGTCAAATTTTGCCTTTTGGAGCCCACCAAAGTGCACCCACCATCCACTAAAGGCATCCTAGACCTTTGATCAGCTATCCACCATCACCTCCATCCAAAGGCCAAGGTTGCCCAATTTCAAAGTAAAGGTACCCATGTCAGTTGAGTCAATGATACGGGCCCCTTAGCCCATGGGTTACCATACTAGTAGGTTCATTTCTAATTAACTTAATCCATTCCTTATGAGGGCCTTTTGAGGCATCATTGAGCTTTTCTTGAGGGCATGTTAATTGGTGTTTAAATAGAGCTTGCTTGATAACAACACCACATCCATCATGTTCACCCTTGCCATGGTTAGACCCAAAGAAATTCCACATCATGTCTAGAAAAATTAGGGATTTGAACCTTGAGACAAGGTAGAATCCATGGGCTGATTTAAATTGAGAGGCACCACCATCTGCCCACACCCAATGTTGTTTTATATTTGACCCCAAATCTCCCCTAATCATGGATGATTGCTAGATGACCTACTCATGTAAATCATTTGAATTAACATTAAGTGGTTTTAGAGCACCGAGTCACAACTTAAAAAAAATGGAGCTAGAGGAGATCTCTTTGAATTAACCAGAAGAAATCTTGTAATGCCCCATAAATGAGCTATTTTTATTGAAATAGAGAAGCTATTCCGTGTACTAGTGTAGTTTCTTGCTTCTATTGCTATCTGAGTTAGTGATTTTTAATGTAGTCGAGGACAAATGAAAGTTTCCTTTGTAATTGATAAGGGCCCTAACATGTGTGCCAAGTGCATGAAAAGGCTACAATCAAGATAATATGGTAAGCAGTTTCAATCCAAAGAACTTTGAGGATCTATGCTAAGTTTATGTTGTTTGAGCCCCTCTTTCGAAGGAGGGGCTCTCATTGAGAAGTTGATTTTTTATTGTAGACTTAATCATTACATGTAGGTGCACAAAGGATTAGCTAATGGAAACCCCCTAGGGTGGTTACTTTGCACGACTTGAAACTTAATACGTTCCTCAATGTAAGGGATTTTTTAAATTTGAGATAGCACATAGAGCTAACTTGAGAGACCTGAGTTGGCTTACTCAGGGGAAGTCTCGGGGGAAGGACCCACTGGTGAGTATGTACCTTGTAGTAGTCAGGTCTTGTATGATGGTTAGATAGGGTTTCAGTATACTCTAGTTGCCTGCAGCGTAGGCGGTGGGCAAGTAGCCCCTTTGTCGGCCAAATTTTGTAACTTAGTCTTAACTTTTTGTTTGGGCTAACCACCCGCTTAATATAATCAATGTTTTCTTTATTAAAAAAAAAAGCAAATTTATAACATGTATATGTACGAAAAATGGGGGGCGAAACGGAAGGGGGGCGGGATCTTTTTTCTCTCAAAATCTTTTCAGTAACTCTATTAGAAGTGCACAAGTGGTTAATAATCCTTGAGAAAATGGAGGATTGTAGAGTGTTAGTTAGTGCAATTGTTTTGGTTCATGCTATAAATTTCATCCTTCGCTTCCATATTTTTTTGCTCAACTACTCAGACCAAGTGGGCATAGGTAGTGATATGAACGGGGAGGCTACCATTGTGTAGATAGTTGAATATAGTTCACAAATGGTGCAAGAAACAATACCATAACTCTAAAGAGTGAAAGATTGACCATATTACTCTATAGATATTGCACTGTGTGACTCCAATTTAGAAGGTTGAGCATGGAGTGGCTCTAAATGACAAAAAATCTTGGGAGCAAAGTTTCAAGGGGTGTATGTGGTTATGTTGTTTGGTCAAAGGGAACATCCATTGCCAATGCTACTAAAAAGTGACATTTAATATATTTTCTACCAACTATAATTACAAAATATCTATTCAGATGTTGCCTAGCCTTCTTTTAAAGGACTAAATTTCAGGCATTTTAAGATTAAATTTCAACCACCTTATTTAGATTTTAATTCTGACCTTGGGAAAAGCCATTATGTATAAGGGTAACCTTTATTTTATGAGGTTAGAATTTTTGTTTTTCGCTAGCATTGTCCATTGAACTTCGTCTTCACCAAAAACCTAGGTCTAATGTGAGGTGAATGGAGAAATTTGGAAATTCACCTTCAAGATTTGGAAATGGAAGGTCTTAAAACGTGCAAATTTCAAGGAATTTTAGTTATATTTTTTCCTCAATCAAAATTTCGGTTTGCAAAATTTAAGGCATTAATATTGTAGTCATATTTTTGCTTCTTGCAAATTTGAAGGCATTCTATCTATATTTTTGCTCGTTTTAAAGCCTGCAAATTTAAAGGCATTTTAGTTACAATATTTCTGCTTAAAACAATCAAATTTTCAATAGAAACCTTCTAAATTTTCAGAATGAAGTTTTAAATTTTCAATAGAAACCTTCTAAATTTTCAGAATGAAGTTTTCTGATGAGAAAACTGTTATTCTGTGAACGCTCCAATGAAGGTCCATTCTGAGATTAAAGTATCGCCAGGTACAGGACGTCAAAAGAGAGTCAGGCAAAATGTCCTGTCTCTTTTGCTTGCTTTCTGTACACGCTTTCCGGATCGCTATTCTGTTTGCTTTTTCCCCACTGACACCTCTGGAGTCTGTACCCGTAACCCATCACTTGCTCTCAATGGGAGCAAGAAGAAGCCCGCCAACCTGCGTGGTGAGCATCGTTGCCACGCTTGCCCACGGATCCCAGAACCTGACATTCCCGGAACGAAAGCAATGGCTTGCCGAGCACATTTGCAAGTTGCAACTGCTACTACTGCAACCACCAGCACTGAGCTCAGATCCAAGGACCTTACAGCACCGTACTTTCGTTTTCCATCACTCCTTAATCGAGAATTACATCTAGTGCTTGTCGATGATTTTCGGGAAAACGAAACTGCGGTCATTTTCCTCTTTATACAGATGCGGTGATGGTCAAGACAGGACGTATGAAGGTTTCTTTATGGGCTCGCAGCACGATATCTTCTCTTTCTCCTTGACGAAATGCCATAGACCTCCACAGATGCTATACTGTTAAGATTTTGCCAGTCAGAGTAGACGTTTTTACAGATATAAAACGCCCACGTCATTTGTCAAGATTCCTTTATATCACTTGCTGAGCTTATGATAAACTCCTTCCAGACAGGTTGAGAGAGAGAGAGAGAGAGAGAGAGAGAGAGAGAGATTCACCAGGACAGGAGCACGTCGTTGTGTACAGAAGGTTTTACGCTTAAGGGTGACTTTAATTGTTGTTTATTTAAGCTTTTTCGGTACGCTCGCACAAAATGTTTATCTGAAACAAAAGCGATTCAGATTTTTTCGGTGGAAACGAGGGTGCAAAGAGAGAGAGAGATCACATTCCACGTAACTCGCAGCACAGTCAATGTGCACAAAGTGTGACACCCGCTGACGTTTTCTTCCGCGTTACGCTGGTGACACTGATTGCATTTTCTGTGGGATAAAATTATGAATCACGATCATCAACGTGCAACAATGCAAACTCAGGATCGTTCGAACTTCGAAGTAATCTGCAAAATTATTCCTACCGGGCCACCCGAGATCGAAGTGATGCTCCACAGTCGACCAATATCGAGAACCCAACATTCTACACAACAGATCCGAGCAGGCTGTAATTAGATGCACAAAATGTTGATAAAATCGCCGCGTAAGACGATTTGATAAAGATCGTTTTGCCAACTTCCGCATCGTTTGAAGCATCTAAAACTCCAGCCATATAATACACTTGTGTGGAAATTCCGTCAAGGTGCACCGCATCGTTAGCCACTATAATATACTTCTGTAGAAATTTCGTCAAGGTGCACTAATTTATACGAGCCTGCAACAGCGCCAGACTTGGCGACAAGGGAACATGTTAGATTTGCATGGAGCCAGCCGGCAATGGCAACAGCAATTCCGTTGGAATAGGCTCATCATTTGATATTGCAAACTTGCGCGGCACGCTATGTACAAATTCGTCTACAATCCATGGCTGGACTTTGCAATCTGTCATGCCAGCTCTTTCCCATCAAACTGTTTAGAGAAAATACTTAAAAACGCCCCTTACTTAACACAAGTCAAAGGAGACCTCAGACTCCGAGTGCCCGAGAATTCCCTTTTCTGTTTTTATACCCGGATCTTAGGTTGCCTTTATGTATGTATGCATGTGTATGAGTGGCATATGTAAGTACGTGTCTTTATTTTAAAACCATAATTTAATTAATCCATACTTTAAAAACAAAAGACATTTTTAAAACAAATCTTCATGTCAAAGGTATGGAGAGAGAGAGAGAGAGAGAGAGAGAGAGATGCATGCCAATGCATGTTCACACACACACACACACACACAAGTGTATTCTTGGGTGTGGGTGAAGACAAACCATGTATCCCCCTAGTTGTGGTGGAGCATTCTTCATTGGTCCTTTGCTCTTCACCTTCTCAAACATTGCTAACTCTGAGTGAGCCCCCTCTTCAGGCTCAAAACCTCTCCACCACTATGATTTTTGAGAATCTATACTTGAAGCATCTTCGTTTATGGCCTCCACCCATATATTCAGTGCATCAACCTATGATCGTAGTTCACAATCAAGAAATAATTGACTTTTTAGATTGAGGGATGAACAACTACTATAGTTGAAATTCAATGGCATGCAGGTTGCACTCTAAGAACGTGATGGGCATGACCAAGGGGTGTGTGTGTATGTGGGTGTACATGTGCACAAACTAACGTCATACATGCATGTGTATGTACACACACACACATTCTTCGGCCCCTATTTCTGACAAAATCACCTCTTTAAACCCCTATAATTTCCCCCACCTCTCCCAACATTCCTTGGTCTAGACACTCACACCCACTCCCCCATCGAGGATGGCGTCAACCTTTTGGTTCTAGTACGTTATGGGGATAGCTGCATTAGTATCATAACCTTTGAAGTATTGGCCTAACTTATTGATGGGGACCTTGGGTAGGTTCCAGCTTTCCTCCTATGGTTGGTCGACTTCAGGGTTGGTAGGACCTAGGGGCAATAATTGCCCATTCATTCAATCAAAGGGTAGGATTCCCTCTTAACAAGGGTGTGATTGGCATCTTAACCTCTATGTGAAATAAAAAATGTGGGGTAGGATGGGACTGAGACAAGCCCCATCCTACCCCACAAATTTTCTTTTGCTTCTGTTAAAACGTCGGTATATACCGATGCCTGTACCAACACTGCAGTGTCCATATATACCAACAACTACACTGATGCTCACATCGACACTGGCAATCATATGTTTTCGATGGTGATACCGAAGCCCGTACCGATGGTTTCTTTGTGACGTTGACACTGAGGCCCTTTCACTTGTTAAAAAATATATGTCTTTGTATTTAGCGTCAGTATCGGTATCAAAAAGCAGCCCGTATCTTGTAGTGCATTAAGATCCATGGTCTAGATAAGTTCTACCTCATAAGTATTCTCTCCAAAGCCTATGTAAAAATATATCTCCAAAGCTTGTGAAGGGGGGGAATGAATATAAATCCAACAAAATTGAATATATGTAATGCCAAAGAATGTTTAATTATAAGGGGGGGGGGAACCATAAGGGTTACAAATCATGATAACGGGGTACAAAATTGTATGTGTATGTGTGGGCTGCTCTTATTTTGATACGCTTGTACCACCATTGAACCAATTGAACCATTGGGCTTGACTTTAGTTCTACCACCCCTGTGTTGGGTCACTCTATTATATGCACAACGTGCTTGCCAATGCGATCTTTCCATGCCCTGAGTGGACCACACTCCGATGCTTCCATAATTCCATGCCATGTATGGTGCATGAGCATATAAAATGTGCTGCCAAATAGAAAAACAAATCAGTAAATATAGGTGTACTCACTCAAGAGGAATTTCAAGAATTGGGCTCCATGATGGATCTTTCCCTGGAGCATCCCTATCTAGTGCCTTAGTTTGATCTATCGCTGCAAGTTCAAAGGCCCGATCCATAGCCCTCAACTTCAAGTAGCTCACCATTGTTATGACCTTTGATAAATACTTACGCTTTACTTAAAAGACACTTAAAACTCAAGTTCAATTTACTAAAACTATGATAAATTCATATTGATAACAACATTGGTCTCCATAAAAAGAGATTATCATATATATTCATCATATATCTCCATAAAAGACATCATCATATGTCAACAAAAAGAGTATTCATAAATAAAATTTGTCTCCAAAAAAGACATTCTAGCATATGTTCAAGAAAGAGAAGGCCTATTCTCTACATTACTATCTCGGGGGATGCACTACTAAGAAACCGTATGTATCACGCGTTCAAGAGGTATTTAAAAAACCCCTCAACTAAAATTTTTGACTCAAGAAACACGCCCCTCTTTACTTGTGAACTAAGTGATTTTTTCTTAAAGTTTCATTAAAAAGCTCCTCCTCAAGATTATTGTAAACCTGTTAAATTTTAAAAAAAAGTTGAATTAAAATACCCCTCCTTTTGAAAGCAAGTGGTACACTAAAATTTTGTGAGGTGAGCCCCTCAAGGTTACTATTATGTGTGCTGTCCTCCTCCTCATGGCTAGAAGAGTCACTCAGGACCTCATCTTGCACATATTCTTCTATATACTGATACTCTTCTTAGACAATGTACCCACGGTCCAAGAAGATGTGAACACAACCCATAATATCCTTCATGGTCTCCTCCTTATTGATTTTTGGCTCAAACTGATCCCTCCAAAGCTTGTGGAGATCCCTCATGTTGGTTCTTGTGAGTCTCAAGAAATGCTCCTCCCTTGACAATCTATTTCGACCCCACCCACGTGCATGCACTTCCACGTTAAACTTAACCCATTCTTGCTGAATTTTCTTTGCTACGTGGAGTAGCAGCGTATCCAAATGTCGAATGATGGCAACATGAGAAAGAGGGTTTCGGTTTAGGGGAGATTGTCGAGGATTTTGGTGGTCCGTTTATAATGTGTTGGGAAAAAACAACCAAATACGGGCATATAAAACACATTACAAATCAAATCAAGGCACTCATTTAAGAACCGGAAAAAATTTCAGGGTACAAACAAGCTACAATCACATTCACTTCTATTCAAAAAATTAAGGTTACAAACAAGCTACAATCAATATGATTTGACACCAATATATATCGCACTAGCCTCACAGGAAATACAAACTCATCCACATCAAAGAAATGATAATTCTAAAAAACTTTATTGTATCCCCAATCCTTTATTCCCTAGTCACTCTATTCCCCAATCCTTTATTCCCCTCTCCTTTATTCTGCAATCTCTGCCAATCAAATCCCCAATCACTTTATTCCAAACATCCCCTTGCTTGATCATCCTTAGCTTTTGTATGTTTGATTCTTTGCTCTTTCCTTCTCCACTTCATCCTCCTTCAATCTTTAAAGTCTCCTCTTCTCTCTTCATTGTCTCACACCACTCTTCTTCTATATCTCTCGTCATTCCCTTTTTGGTCTATTGCTCGTCCCCTTCTCATCGCTCTCGCATCCCTCCATTATCGTTGCTCCTCTCCTTCCACTCTGCTACTCCTCTCGTTGGTCCTCTCCTACTTTGCTACTCCTCCCATTGTTCCTCTATCTCTGGTCATTCCCTTCTCCCCTTCTACTCTTCTTCTCCTCTCTCATCGTTCTCTTCTCCTATCCTACTCTGCTACTCCTCTCATCATTCCTATATCTCTCATCAAATTTCCCTTCTCCTCTCCTACGTTGCTACTACCCTCGTTCTCTTACAGTCTTTACTCCCTTACTATCAATGGCTCCTAGTGAAGAAGCTTTGATAGCACACATGGAGGAGCTGTATTGTCAGTATTATGATATAAAGAATGGGCAGATAGATGTGCCAATGTTCCATGGGGCATATCTTGTCCCTCCACATACAACACAGACATGGATTATGATGCCCGGGACAAGACCGATCACGAAATCATGGAGGATTCTATTGAGTGTATGTAGAGGTACATCCAAGATGAAGGCCACACACCTAAGTAAGCTCCTTGGAGTAAGGAGCAAAAGAAAAAAGAAGTGAAATATAGGAAGAATAAGAAGGATGACAAAGGATAAGGTAGCAGTTCATTGAAAACCAAATGATGAGAAGACCAGTCTACATCAAAGTATTGTAGAGTACTTTGATTTGGATACTCAATTTAAAGTTTCTAGCATATGAGAGTTACCCCTCTCTTGGATATTTGTTATGCTGTAAGAAGTGATTATGTTGTATCCCTCTCTTGGATATTTGTTATGCCTCTCTTGGATATTTGTCACCCCTCTCTTGGATACTTGTTATGACTGTAAGAAGTAATTATGCTGTATGTTTTTGAAAAGCTGAAAGAAGATGAGGAAAAGAAAGAAGGGGAAATGAGAGTAAAAATGAGAGAAAGCAGTGAAAAGAGAGGGGAGAAAGAGAGGAAAAAGAGGAGGGAAAGAGAGGAGGAGAAAAGAGGGGAGAAAGAGAGGAAAAGAAGGGAGAAAAAGAGAGGAGAGAAAGAGCAGAATAAAGAGAGAAAAAGAGGAAAAGAGAGGGGAGAAAGAGGAGAGAAAGTGGGAAAGAAGATGATGGAAAGAGGAGGGAAAGAAAGAAGGGGGAAAGAAGTAAAAATAGAGAGAGGTGAAAAGAGAGGGGAGAAAGAGACGAAAAAAGAGGAGAGGAAGAGCTAAAAAGAAAGAAGAAGAAAAGAGAGGGAAGAAGGAGGGAAAAGAGAGGAGGGATCAAAGAGAGAGAAAAAGAAAGAAAGAGAGGAAAAGAGACGGGAGAAAGAGAGGAAAAGAGAGGAGAAAAAGAGCGGAAAAGAATATGAGAGAGGGAAATACATTTGTGAAAGTAAGAGAGGAAAAGAGAGGAGGGAAAAGAGAGTAGTGAAGGAAAAGATAGGAGACAAAGAAGAGAGGAGGAAAGAATAGTGGAGGGAAAAGAGAAGAAAAGTCGAGAGGAGAGAAAGAACAGATGGATAGAAAGAGATAAAGAAGAGGAGGAAGGAAAAGAGAGGAGAGAAAGAAGATGAGGGAAAGAGGAGGAGAAAAAAATAAGGGGGAAAAGAGGAAAAAAGAGAGAAAGAGGTGAAAAGAGAAGGGAGAAAGAGATGAGGGAAAGATAGAAAAAGAGAGGAGAGAAAGAGTAGAAAAGAGAGAAGGGAAAGGGAGGAGAGAAAAGAGAGGACAAGAAAATAAGAGAAAGAGGAAAAAACAAGAGAGAAAATAAGAGAGAAAGAGAGCAGGGAGGAGAGCTCCTACGCCATCACTGCAGCTAGCGCTTGGAGGTAGTTGTAGGTCAATGTATGCACGAAAAAAAAACAAGAGAGAGGAAGCACGTTCTTATGTGGAACGTATGTGCCTTGGCCCCAGATGATCCTTCTCGAAGTTTCGTGTTTCGTGTTTATTGCCCTATAAAAGAGAGGAAACATACCATTTTAAGAAAAACTAGTTAGTGAAAGGAAGAGTTTGGAGAAGCAACATTCCAAAGGAATGGATTGAGGTGACAAAAAGAAGCCTACAAACAAGGACAAAGCACAAAAACAAGAGGTGGAGCTCTCTTTCATAAATTTTTTTCATGTATTGTTTTCCTTGGGAGAAAGAAAAGGAAAGGAGAGGAGAAACTTTAGAGAAAGGAAGGGAAAGTAGAGGAGAGGTAGAAAGAAAGACAAAGAAACCAAAAAAATTTGAATAGAAGTAGATTAGAGGAATTCTTACCTTAAGGTGGAGAGGGAGCTGCAACAAGTCTTGTAGGTGGAGAGGGAGAATGTAGGAGAGGATGGAGAGGTGGGAGGGGGAGGGAGGAGTGAGGAGGCAAGGGTTGTGGGCTATCGCGAGCTGAAAGCAAAAGCGTGGAAGGAGAATGCACAAAAATGCGAATGGCATCATAGGACAAAGTGTGCAGGTTTTGTCTCCCCCGATGACATCGGTATTGGTGTGGGTATCAAGGTCAGTATATATAACAGAGTGTCCTGATATCAGGGTCAACATGGGCATCGATATTTATTGACACCCATACCGATGCAACAAGGGTTTTTGGGATTTAAGGTTTAGGGTTTTTGGGGGGGCTTGGGATATTTTGGAGGGTTTGTGGGTGTTTGAAGGGATTTAGGCCCTGGGGTGTTTGGGGTTGGAAGGGGGGGGGAGCAGGAAATTTGGATGCATTTAAGGGGTTTAGGGGAGGGGTAAGGGGGTTTGAGGGAATTTAGGGGGGGTCTAATGGGGGTTGGGGGTTTAAAGGTGTTTGAGGGGATTTAGGAGGGATTTAAGGGGAGTTTAGGGGGGTTTAGGGGGTGTTTGGGGTTTAAGGGGGGTTTAGGGTTTAGGCTTTAGGGAATTTGGATGGGGTTTCGGGTTTTTGGGGGATTTGGGTGTTTGACTTGACTGGGGGGGATGGTTTTGGATGTGTTCAGGTGGAGAGGATGAGTAGTGAGAGCTCATCGGATAGGGGGAAACCACCCGGGAGTTTGGGGTGGGTGCGTGAGAGATTGCCTTATCCTTTCACGCATTGCAAGTGAGGGTTTCATCATCAGCACCATATTGTCATGTGCCACTTGCAGATGTATGGAGAGGCACCATCAAAAGAGGGCATTGGTCCTCATGCTAGTGCATCATCGATAAACCAATGATATTTGGGTGATTCATGGATATTTATATTGTGTGCGTGTTGCACACACTAACCTTGCATCATTATATAGGATGAGGAGAGTAGCGAGGCAGCATGTGCACCACCACCATAGTTCAAGCAAGATGATCTTGAGGATTATCCTCTAGAGGAGGACGAGTGTATGGCGGACATGATGGATTCTATTTTTAGAGGAACCACAAGAGATGGGGGTGACATGTATGAGCATGAGACCATGATGCAAGATTTGGCATCAGCATGCTTGTATGATGGTGCGAGGATGACAAAACTACGAGCTTGCCTCACGATCTTGAATTTGCAAGCAAAGTATGGATGGTCAGACACAAGTGTCTCATCCTTGATGAGGTTAGTGCAAATCCTGTGTCGATTCTTGATCTTAGTATCTCGTTCCTAATTGTTTTAATTAATTAGTATCTCATTAACAAGGTTTCTTGGATATGCATATTGCAATACGTTTCTCCAAAATATGTTGCTTGTCCCAAATACCATGCCCAATTCCAGAGACAAAGCAAATAAGATGTTGAGGATGGTTGGGATGCAATATGAAACCATCCATGCCTGCCCTAATGATTATATTTTGTTTTGTCATGAGTATGGCTGGGGGAGACAATCCCAGTGAAGGTCTTGAGAGATTTTCCCATCATCCATTAGGGGAGAAATGGGGTCTCAAAAGGGCCTCCAATTAGTGTTTCCTAATTTCAAGGGATTAGAGAGGGATTTGAGGTGTACCAATGAGAAGACTTCTTTGTGTGGGACACTGGTATGTTGTATTGTACAAAAGGACATGTTGAGCATTTGTGGTTGGGGAGACCTCTCACCCATGGTTTGGACCCATTGTCCTCACTCCTAGCCATTGATCTGATCTCCAATCCAAGGGTCACATTCAAATTTATGGTAGAGCACTCCCAACCATTAGATCAATGGGTAGATCCAAGGGAGGGAATGAGGGGAAAGTGTGCTTCAATCTGCTCCATGGATCAAGGGGTAGATCCAAGGGAGCAGATGAGAGTATAATGCACTCCAATCTGGGCCATAGATCAAGGTGTGGATCAAAGGGAGGGGACACATGCAAAAGGCGCTTCAATCTAGTCCATAGATCCAGGTTAAATCCAAGGGAGGAGGTGAGAGCAAATGCCGCTTCAATCCGGGCCATCGAAACAGGTGCTTCATCAATCCGAGCCCTTGATCTTGGATCTTCATCTCCACCATCCAAAATGTGCCTTCATTCTAGCCCTCCGAATAGGCGCCTCCATCATGGCCATTGATCTTGGATCTAGATCAAGGGTGCACATAAAAAAGCACCTTTTCCCTCTTAATGAGGCCTCCACAAAGTCAAACCTTGCCCTCCTCTTGTCAGATCTTGCCTTGGAGTCCACCAAAGCCATCCTAGGCCTTTGATCCATCCACCACCCATCTCCATCTAAAGGCCAAGGTTGATCAATTTCAAACCATGCAAGTTTAGTAAATGCTAAGGGGCCCTTAGCCAATTGGTTACCATAGTGGTTCACTTGTAATTAACTTAATCCATTTCTTAATAAATTCCTTATGAGGCCTGTTTGAGACCCCCATTCGCTCCTAATGCCAAAATACAACACGTGTTCAGATGCAAGTCCATTATGCAACTGATGACATGGCATGCTACACACCAGTCCATCGATGACACTTTGAGGATCCCTACAGATTGTGCTTCTTAGAAGCACATAGACAATGTGTATTTGGACTTTGCAAAGGAGCCACACAATTTACATCTAGGGCTCGCAATGGATGGTGTGAACCCTTTCAGGTTACACTCCACATCTTGGTCGACATGGCCCATAGTCTTGGTGAACTACAACACCCTGCCATGGCTAACAATAAATAAGGGACACCTCATGCTTTCCCTACTTGTGCTGGGGAAGTATAAGGCCAAAAATATGGATGTGTACATGGAACCCTTGATCGAGGAGTTGTAGACCCTATGGAGGGGCATACGTGTCTTTGATATTTTTAGAGCCCCGAGGTGGGCTGTGGACATTTTCATCAGGGGAATTTTGATGTGGACCATGCATGACTATCGAGAATATGGGGAGTGTGTAGGTACGTGCTTGTGCATGCCTATTGACACCTTTGTGCTTTATTGTGGTGTGATCTATGCATGTCTAATGACCTATTTGTGCATGCATATATGTAGGACTTAAGACATAAGGGTACCATTCTTGTCCTATTTATGGCCCTAGTTTGTTTCCACGACACTCCAAACATATGAGGAAGATGGTTTATGAAGGTCATGCTCAATATCTTTCGCTTGATCATCCTGCACGTGGTCAACTTGATCCACCACCGGTCCACCGTAGGAAGGCAATTGACTAGTTTCAGGATTAGAGAGATAATAGTGAGGAGCCTCCTCCTGGTAGGGAATGACATTCTATCTTTCATGAGCTTCTATATGGGGGTGAGTTACAAATCAATCACCTCATGGATCCCATGCATATCTTCAAGAATAAGGGGGCTTCTATTTGGGCACACTTGGTTGGTGACAAAGACACAAGGGGAGTGCGAGAAGACTTGCACAAGATGGGTAGGACACCTCACTTGTGGCACCAAGAGCGTGTCAGTAGAACTTGAGAGCGTGGTTCTACAACTCAAGAGGGTGGTTCAGGAACCCAAGAGCATCCTCCTAGAATTGTTCTCTCAAAGGCACCATGGATCCTTTCCAAGGTAGAGGAGGCAAGGGTCAAGCTAGATATTGCATCTTTTCGGACACCCATGGGACACATGCATTGCTTGAGGGGAGTGTTTACAAAGGACAATAAGCTTAGTGGCCTCAAGTCCCATCATTGGCACACAGTCTTATAGGTATTCTACATGCTTATGCTTAAAAGAAGAGTAGAACTAAGATTGTGATACTTTTGTGTAACTTATATGATTGTGAAACATTCTTATAACTCCTTTGTTTCTTGGGTAGTTTTTCCTCCCAATTACAGTGAGAGGATGCTTATCAGAAGATGTTCGAAAAGCAATCTACAAGATTACTAGTATGGTCAGGTATTCTTACTATCATATCACCTTCATTATATTTCATACAATTTAAATATCAGTGGAATATATTGAATCTTATGGGTGCATTTGGAATAGGTGGATCTCACAAAAAGATCTTTGTATCAAGCTTCAAGAGGGCTAAGGTGGACTCCATTGAAGGTGTGCTCTTGCTTGACAAAATATTTCCCTCAAGAATTATGACGACTCAGGTGCACTTGCTTGTACACGTAGTTGATGAGATCACCATTGTAGGAACCGTTCATAGTCATTGGATGTTTTTTCATTGAACGGTTTATGAAAACTTTGAAGGGATTTGTAAGGCAAAGTGCTAGACTTGAAGCAAGCATGTCAGAGGGATGGCTTGTGCAAGAGTCATTAGTATACATCACAGGAGTTTCTTGCATCCATGGATCCCGATATGCCACATGCTTGGAACATAAAGGATGATGATTCATGTCATTGCGGAGGTTTCCCAAGATAATGGGGTTGAAAGAAAGATGAGCAAAGAGAAAAGAGAGAAATTCAATAAGTTTTGTGTTCTTGGGAAATCTTAGAGCTTTGTACCCACCATGCCCAAAACACACCCACAACTAGCCACCCGCCCCAATCTTTGTGCACTAGCACCTTGCGGCCATTATGCACCACAACCCTCTCTCCTTCTCTTACTCTTCATTGCCTTCTTCCTCGCCACTCCATGTCCCTCCTTACTTTGTCCCTTTTCTACGTTCCATAACTCTTTGGTACTATCTTGTGCTTGTGTACTTAGCTGTGCCTCCTTGCTATGATCTTGATGCCTTCATAGATGCTCTCAGCCATGAAATGTTATGCTACCTTCGTTATTCTATGTGATAGAACTCTGGTGTGGTGCTCTTGAATTAGTGGTGGACGTGCCATCGCCTTTCAAGTTGGAATATGCCATCACTTGTCCTACGTCTAGAATCGAGACTGCAATCTTGTCTTACTCTTCCTCTTTCCTCCTCCTCGTGGACCTTTGTCTAGTTGTTTTGGTCACGATGTGATCTACTTGCATGGTCACCATGTACTTCTCTTCCTATTCTATTCTATAGCGATGAGCTCACTTTGGTGTTTTGGTTCTACTGCCCTCATATTAGCTTAACTATTAGTTAATAGAGACTCCATGTACCGAAATATTTTGCTTTTCTTGAATTTTTTAGTTTATAAATTGATTGAATGATGACATAAAGCTCCTTGAAACACAAGGCAGAAGGCGACAACACTATTCAACATTGTATAAGATAAAGTGGGACAAAAGTTGCATTTTGAGAATTTCAAAATTGGGTGAATTTCATTAAAATTGGGAAAGTTTTCATTAAATTTGGGAAATTTTTCATTCATTGTGCGAATTTTGCCAATATTGAATGTGTTGATATTCGGAAATTCCAATGATTATGAAAAACTCCATTGGTTGTGGAACATTTCATTGGGTATAACAACTGGAACAAAGAATTTGTGGCAGAGTTTGAAAATCATGTATTTGGTGGTGTTAATAAACACCGTTTGGGGACAACAGTTGGTGGTGTTAACAAACACCATGCATAGTGAACCACTAGAAACAAGTTAGTTGTTGGTGAAAGACAACTTCTGAAAATTATCATATTAATAATTTGCAAATATCCATTGAAAATATAACAACAATTGAGAAACATCACATGAGAACACACATTACAATGGAAGTTTGGGAGATCAAGAGGGAGATAATCAACACCATTTTCTATGCTCTAATACCAAGCAAGCTCTCCTGTGCTTCCCCTTCCCCCCCCCAAAAAAAAGAGGGTTATATTATAATATCAAAAGATTATATACAACTGTATGTTATCAACAGTTTCTCTGCTAGGCATCATACACACTATCACAGTAGGGAAACATGGCTGCACACATGTAGACATCAGGAAGGTTACAGACCATCAACTGATCCGGGAAGATTTCCTCATAAGATAAACATCTAGGCCATTTCTTCTTTGACTTCAACGGGATCTGATGGAGAGTTGTTAGGAATTGGAAGATCAGCAATAAGAGTTGGTGGAGAGGCGATGGGGTTACGCATTCTTTTCCTGAATTCATTTGCAGTAAATGCTTCTCGGCGAACCTTGTATGAGACGCTAGAAGGCTCTCCTATGCTTTGATACATACACTCTCTAGAATATTAATCTTCTTGGGTCTATTTATGGGTTTTGATGTCCATGACTAGATGACCACATCAATACACTCCCATACTTGTGGATCCAACCTATTCTCTGCCCAATACTTGTTCCAACAGTCAACATAGGCATCTGCATCACTGAGCCCCTTTCTCTTGGACTAATGGTTCCCAATATTGAATTAATAATTTATTGAAGTTAGGAGATGCAACATCCATCTCATCAATTGATAGAACAACCCCAAGCCATATGGGGTATATAGGGTGTGATGGCCTCACTAAGACGAAGTCACCTTGCTTAACATCCACCATTGGTCTAAACTCTTCCCTTGGCTTACCCTTTAGAGGCCCGCAATAGTGATCATTCCATTCCTCATAGCCTTGGAACTCATTAATGCAAGAATGTATATCATCCTCCTCATCAGGAGATTGTGTTCTTGGCCAAAACTCTCTGTACACTCCTATCTCTGAGATGTTTTCATGTTTGAGCTCATCGATCATGGTTTTCTAATAGTCTATCATTGGCCTAATGTAGGACTCATACGATGCATTCTTTCCACTTGCACATCTCTCCCAAAACTTAATGTAATATTTTATCCCTGATATTACTTGCAAGTGATCTCCAGAGAGGTTTTTTACTCATATAGGCCTTAAAAGTTAGTTTTTTCCAATGACAAAATTTTTTAAATTTTCATACATGTTTGATCTAATAGAGAATAAAAATATGAGAGCATGTACATCAAGCCTTTGAAGCTCATATATTCATGTCCAAGTTTGAGATGAAAAAAATCAATTAAGAGCATTTACATCAACTATTTCATCTTGAGCTAAGTCTAAGGTGCCGAACAAGTCTATCTCCAACTCTATACCGAGTTGATCTACTATATCATCATCGTACTCTAGCATCGTACATTCACCTAAAAGTACTTGATCATCTTCTTCAATAAAGTGTGGTGATTCTTGATGATCGTTGTCTTCTTCCTCAATATCGTGATCTCCATCTTCCTCTTGTGCGATGTCATTATGTGCATCTTCCTCTTGGCTTATATTGTGATCTTCATCTTCTTCGCTAGACTCATCGGGATCAATTGGATCCGGCATTGGTAGTGGCATCTCCATATCCACATCTCTATCTTCAAAAATTTGCTTACTTCGTGGTGCAACTTGGATCACGTACCACCATCTTGGGTCAAAACGATCCGGATGAAAAACCACCTATATTGAAGATGGGTACCAAATGTCATCAATTATATATATGAAATTATGCTCAAGTACATGTATCAATGGATCTTTAAAAACTAAAGCTTTGATTAATTAAATCATTAGTATGCACCTACTCACAATGCTCGGGAAGAACAAAAGTATCACTTTCATCGGTCCAATGTTTGGTGGAGTCTATTGCAAAGAAAGCACTACTATCTTTTCTCACTGTCGCATGGGGACCGTTGTAAATAGTTCTAAACCATTTTACATCAAGAATGAAAATACTAAATCGCCTGAAATCAACTTCATAGATGTCGCATATGGTTCCACAATAATCCAACTGTGAGGAGAGAAGATTGGTATCTGAAGCACTTGCTCGGCTATCTTGTGTGAAGTTAGCCATGACTCCACAATCATACGTGACTCTCTTTAAATCGATGCATTCCACATGAAAATGTCGTCCATATGACCATAATGCACTGTACTTTCTGTACTATAAAAGAGAATCATTAAAACAATGAAGATGCATCTATTTTATAGCATATATTGCCACAAATAATTACTTCATTACGCCAAGAGGTAAGAAACTTACATGCACCATACATCCAGACGATAACTCTCACTTGCGCTTGTTTATTGTCTCTCCATCGCGTTCGGCTTTACATAGAGCTAGTTGTAGCCAATCAAGTGACATGTGAGTGGGGAGAAGAGCCAGATCCCATGGATATGGTTGCGATCGCCTGAACATTACTCTGAATCTCATCCTTACATTTATTCTTTCTGCTTTGGCCACTTCATATCTCTCAATCCACTTTTGCATCTCAGGGCTATTGAGGATACAAAACTTATTGAATTTCTCCATTTGCTCTTCACTCATCTTTCTTTCAATCTTTTTTCCTTGGGGAACCTCGCCAACGATGCAATCATCATCCTTGTTATGCCAAGCTTGCGGCATATCGGGATCCGTGGATGCAAGAAACTCTGTGATATATACTAATGACTCTTGCACAAGCCATCCCTCTGCCATGCTTGCTTCTAGTCTTGCTCTTTGTCTTACAAATCACTTTAAAGTTTTCATAAACCGCTCGAGAAAAAACATCCATCGACTATGAATGGTACCTGCAATAGCCACCTCATCAACTATGTGCACAAGCAAGTGGACTTGAGTTGTCATAATGCTCGAGGGAAAGTGCTTCTCAAGCAAGCATATGGCTTCGATGGATTCCACCCTAGCCTTCTCGATGCTCGATATGGAGATCTCTTTTTGAGATATCCACCTATTTCACATGTCCATGTAAGATATTTTCATAATCAGTCTACAGATTAATCAGCTTAAATTGAAGAAAATGCAATCAATGCGATTTGATAGTAAGCATACCTCACAATACCACAAATCTTGAATATAACATTTCTAACATCTTCTTGTAAGCACCCTTTTATTGTAATTGGGAGGATGAACTATCAAAGCAACAAAGAAGTCATGTCAACAATATAACATAATCATAATTATGCTAACGCATCATGATTATCGGTACACTAATTCTACTTAGAATAGCTGTAAGACCTTGTGCCAATCATGGGACTTGAGCCCACTAAGCTTATTGTCCTTTGAAAATGCTCCTTTCAAGCAATGCATGTACCCTGTTGGTGTTTGAAAAGAGGCAATGTCTACCTTGATCACTACCTCCTCCCTCGTAGAGAGGATCCACGTTGCTTTCAGGAGGACAACTTTTCCCGAAGCATGCACTTGGGGCCACAAACGAGACATCCTATTCATAGCACGCAAGTCTTCTCGCACTCCTCTCGAGTCTTTGGAACCAACCAAGTGTGCCCAAATAGTAGCTCCCACATTCTTGAAGATATGCATGGGATCCAAGAGATGATTGATTTGTAACTGACCCCAATAAGGAAGCTCGTGAAAGATAGATAGCCTCTTCATACCAGGAGGAGGTTCCTCTCCATTCGCCCTCCAAGCTTGAATCCAGTCACTTGCCTTCAAATATGATGGTGGTGGATCAAGCTGACCTCCACGTGTGAGATGGTCGAACGGAAGGTATCGAGCATGACCTTCATAAACATTTTTCCTCATATGTTTGGAGTAGCGTGCAAGTGATTAATTTCAAACCTGATCCACAAATAGGACAAGCATGGTACCCACTTGTAACAAGTCCTGCACACGTGCATGAATGTGTTAGTATAAGACATGCGTGTGAAAGAGAGTCATAAAAGCATAATCCCTCATTATACATGTAGAGACACAACCACATACCTGAGCACTCTCCATATCCTGGGTAGTCATGCATGGTCCACATCAAGATACCCCTGACCAAAATATCATTGGTATGTCTAGGAGCTCTGGAAATATCAAAGACCTGCACTCCTCTCCATAATATCTGTAACTCCTCTATCAAAGGTGCCATGTACACGTCCATATTTTTTGCCTTGTACTTTCCTGGCACAAGTAATGCAAGCATGAGGTGTCCCTTTTTTATTGTTAGCCATGGTGGGATATTGTAATTCACCATGACTATGGGCCATGTCGACCAAGATGTCGAGCGTAACCCAAAAGGATTCATGCCATCCATGGCGAGCCCAAGATGTAAGTTGCGTGGCTCCCTCGCAAAGTCCGGCCACTGATTATCTATGTGCTTCCAAGCTGCATAATCTGCGGGAATCCTCAATGTGTCATTGTTGGACCAATGAGATGCATGCCATGTCATCAACTCCGCTATGGATTTGCATCGGAACATGTGTTGTATTCTTGTAATGATGGGAAAGTGTCTCAAGACCTTTACCGATATCTGCTCACCCTGCAAGTCATCTCTATATCATTGTTCCCCACACTTTGGACAACTAGCCAAATCTCCATGCTCACGATGAAAGAGAATACAATCATTACAGCAAGCATGGATGGTATCATAATCCATACCCACCATTGTTAGCATCTTTTTCACTTCATCTCTTGATGCAGGCATGGTATTTGGTGCAGGCAACATCTTCTAGAGCAACCTATGACAATTCAAACATACATAGGCTTCGAACAATGATGATTCAGTATACACTATCCAAATGATGATTCTCAAAACAAACATGATGATTCTCAAAACAAACAATATCCAAATAATGAGTCAAATTAATGCAAAAGCTAACCTCATTAAGGCCGAGACACTTGTATCCGACCACCCATACTTTATTTGCAGATTTAAGATTGAGAGACAAGCACGTAGTTTAGACATCCTAGCACCCTCGTACAATTGTGTTGATTGCAACTCTCGCATTTTGACCTCAGACTCTGACATCACATGTACATGGGATGTAGTGCCCCTAAAAATAGAATCCATCATGTCGACCATACCCTCGTCATCATCCGGGAGACTATAGTCTTGCTCAAAGTGTGAAGGTATATGCGTACCCTTGTCAGCCTCCTCATCCTGTTTTAAGATTTCGTGTAAATATAAGATCTTGTATTTCGTGGTATCCAATAAGACTGCGAACTTAAATAGCTTTGACTTACCGATAGTCCATCAACACGTGCAACACCAATGATGGGTACTGGTTCGGGCTCCTCCCCATACATCTGCAACTGGCGCATGATAATACGATGTTGATGTCGTACTTCTCGCTTGCAATGAGTGCAATGACAGTATAACCTCTCTGTAAGCCACTTTGTGCTCTTGGGCATTGGCGCATCATCGGACGAGCTTCCACTCGTCCCTTCCATCTACACTTATAAAATCACAACATAAGTTGCAAGAAAATATATTAACAGTTCTAAAATAGCATCTATGAGCTTCCCTTAAACTTAGAACAAAAAGTGTCTTAAAGCATCGCTATATAGCAACGTTTTGCTCTGTTCCATCGCTATATAGCGATGCTTTTAATTAAAAACGTCACTATATAGCGACGGAAAGGCGTCGCTATATAGCGACACTATGGGTTAAAACCGAAACCCGACGCTACGCACGGTGCTTTCTTTAGCACTCTCTAATCTTTCAAGTAAGCAAGGCAATCTCTCCTCCCATCTATTTCTGATGACCTCCCACCTATTTTCGACAACCTCCCACTCTATTCTCCACTCCTCACCCTTCTCCTAGCTCTTGTGCTCCCTCTCCACCCTTCTCCCTCTTTGGTTTCTTGAAAGGAAGTTTTTCAAGAGGTGAGTGTTTCAACAATGTAGGTTATTTGTTTGTTAGCTTTAGTTTTGTGAGTGCTTCTCCTTGTATTGCTAAACCTGTAAACTAGTTTTCATGCTTGTTTTCAAAGGATTGAAACAAAAAACGAGAATTCTCTTCCTTCTCTTTCTCCTTGTCTCCTCAATCTCCTCCTTTCAAGAAGTTACTTTTGTAATCTCCTCCTTCCTCTAACATCTTATTTGAAAAATGGTATGTTTTCTCTCTTTTGTAGGGCCAATCCACAACACCGAGCGGGACGTACTATTTCAGGTAAGTGCTTCCTCTTTTTTCCATTTGTTATTTTTGTTATTTGCATTGACTTGCAGCTAGCGCCTTAAGCGCTAGCTATAGTGATGGGCGTAAGAACCCTCTCTTCCCCTCTCTTTCCTCTTCTTTCCCTCTTCTCTCCTCTTCTTTCCCTCCTTTCCTTCTTCTCTCCTTCAATATTTCAATCTCTTTCCTCCTCTTTTCCCCTCTTTCCTTTCCCTCTTCTTCTCTCTTTCTTTCCCTCTTTTTCCCTCTTCTTCTCTCTTTCCCCCTTCTCTTATGCTCATGCATAAGCTTATATAAGCATGAGCATATGCTCATGCTTATGCTTATGCATGAGCATAAGAGAAGTAGACATATGCTCATGCATAAGCATGAGCATATGTCTTTTTTCCTCTTTACTTTCCCTCTTCTTCTCTCTTTCTTTCCCTCTTTCCTCTTTTCCAATCTCTCTTTCCTTTCACTCTTCTTCTCTCTTCTCCTCTTTTCCCCTCTTTCCTTTCCCTCTTCTTCTCTCTTTCCCTCTTTCCTTTCCCTCTTCTTCTCTCTTTCTTTCCCTCTTTTTCCCTCGTTTCTTTCCCTCTTCTTCTCTCTTTCCCCCTTCTCTTATGCTCATGCATAAGCATAAGCATGAGCATTGTCTCCGTCTCTTATGCTTATGCATAAGACTCCTCTTATGCATAAGCATAAGCATGAGCATAAGAGAAGAAGACATATGCTCATGCTTATGCTTATGCATGGGCATAAGAGAAGTAGACATATGCTTATGCATAAGCATGAGCATATATCTCATTTTTCCTCTTTCCTTTCCCTCTTCTTCTCTCTTTTTTCCCTCTTTCTCCTTTTCCCTCTTCAAGACACTTGGGTTCTTCAGCACGGATCACCTCTGTCATCAAAGCGTAGTTGACCAAGTGTTCTTGCGCCCTTCTTTGCTCCTCTAATCTCTTGGACCGGCGGTGTTCGGATGGTTCCTCCTCAATGGCTGGAGGTTCTCTGCCATCCAAAAGCTGCTTTACCCACTTCGGGAATGGCCGTTGCCGTTGTGGTTCTATAGGCTCTTCTTCCTCTTCTTTATCTTGAATCCTCCCAAGCACCATTGGGGGAGTTTGGTT
The DNA here is from genome assembly GCF_047967505.1 of Dipteris shenzhenensis. Classification (NCBI taxonomy): domain Eukaryota; kingdom Viridiplantae; phylum Streptophyta; class Polypodiopsida; order Gleicheniales; family Dipteridaceae; genus Dipteris; species Dipteris shenzhenensis. Next base: position 20,458,177 of record NC_141627.1, read on the forward strand.
TGCTGTTGGTGGTTGTACTAGATGGATATCCTAGTCCTGGTTGTCTGGGAAGGAAGCATCCTCCTCCAATTGATGCGGGTGTTCTGAGAAGACCACATTGTGACTTACTATTACCTTCTTGGTAACAAGATTATAGAGATGGTAACCCTTTGCCTCTTCACTGTAGCCCAAGAAAATACACTTCCGACTCTTCGGTTCCCATTTGGTCCTGTTAGCATCAGTGAAATGCACAAAACAGTCACATCCAAAAACTCTGAAATGTGCAGCTGAAGGTTTCTTACCAGAAAAGGCCTGCAGTGGAGTCATCCCGTTCATAGCCTTCGTGTAGCTATGATTCAGAATGTAAACTGTTGTGTTACATGCTTTAGCCCAAAAAGCCTTTGACAAATCTTTCCCTTTCATCATACTCCTGCCCATTTCGTAGATGACGTGCATCTTGCACTCTGCTACTCCATTTTGCTGTGATGTATCCCATGACTTTTGTAGTAACTTTCGAATTCACTTGACGTGAACTCACCACCTTTGTCTAATCTCAACTTCTTCACCTTCCTCCCCGTTTCTTTCTTGACCATTACATGCCATTCTTTGAACTTACTAAAAGCCTCATCTTTAGTCTTGAGGAAGTATATCCACATCCTTCTACTGTAGTCGTCGATCAGTGTCATGAAGTAGTAGGAACCACCCAAAGCTTCCGTCTCCATCTTTCCGCAGAGGCCCGTGTGAACGAGCTCTAGAGGAGCCTTTGCTCTGCTGACCTCTTTAGGAAAGGGTTGCCGATGCTGCTTGCCCATCATGCAAGCTTCACATACATTGGGCAGATCTGTAATTTCTGGTAGGTTTGCAATCATTCCTCTTTTATGCATCTCCTTTAAAGAACTAAGGTTTAGATGACCAAACTTCTCATGCCACAGCTTAGTGTTTCTCGCATCGGCTCGAGCACTGAAAGTTGAGAGTTCGTAGATGTCGTTGCACCGTGTACCTTTACCAATGACCTTCCCTTGAAGATTCAAAATCTGTGTGCCATTCTTATCGAAGTGAACTTTGAGGTCCTGACCCGTGATCGCTAAAACAGACAACAAGTTCCTCTTGATATCTGGCACATAAAGAACATCGGACAAACTCCATCTGACTTGAGAGCAATCGTACCTTTTCCTTTTGCTGGACATTTTACATCATTGCTGACTGCTACCAGGATGTCATTCCCTATCGGATGTAGAGAGGTATACCAATCCTTCCAACTAATCATGTGGCGCAATGCACCACTGTCAATAATCCAAGGTTCATCCACAGGTACATGAACTGCCTCCGTGAAAATCTTCTCAATTGCTACGAACAACTCTACTGGTGTTGCCTGTGCACTATTGCTGGACTCTTTCTTTACTCCGTTCTTCTTATCTGCAATCTTCTTCTGGCACTCATTCTGCTTATGCCCTGCCTTGTTGTAATAGAAGCACTTGATCTTCTTCTTTCTCTTTTTATCATCAAAAGAAGATGGGTTACCAGAGTCCTTACCCTTACCTTTCTTTGATCCAGCCGAGAAAGCTGAATCTTCTCCAGTCCTCATCTTTTAATGCATCTCCTCCTCCAGAAGCATCGCGCTGAAATCCTCAAAGTTGAGGGGCAGATTTCTATTTTGCATATTCAATGCCGTAACAAGACCGTCGTACTTTGGTGGGAGAATCCGTATGCACCTTTGTGCTAGATTCTCGCTGGTGATGGTGATGCCAATCGCAGTCATCTGATCACGCACATTCTTCACCCTGGTGATGAACTTCTCTACCATTTCAGACTCAGATAGTTTCTCGTTCGCGAGTTGAGTCTATAGATTCTGAATCTGCATCTGATTCATGGTCTCATACTGATTTTTCAAGACCACCTCTACTGTGGTGACATGTTGAATTAACGCCATGACAGAATCACTTACACTGCAGACAATATAACACAACGCATTTGCATTTCTTCTTGTCCACACGAGAATCTGATCCACAGTTGGTACTATCTGTTGTCCTGCATTGGCTGGATCCGATCTCGCAACTGGCTTCACATCCACCCCAGTAGCAGTATCCCAAAGCTCGTATGTGCTTAGGATGGTCTTCATCTTAAACTTCTAGAGTGGATAGTTAGTGCCGTCCAACTTTTCGATTTCGTCAAATGGTGGGACTCGCAGTCTTACGGGCTGGACCATCTCTCACAATCTGCTCGCAAACAAAAACACACTACCAAATCTTCTTGCTAGAGCCCAAGCTCTGATACCATGTAAGAAAACAATACAACGTCTGTGCTCAACAGATAACAGAATCTCGTATGCAAGAGAGAAAAGCAGATAGTATGGAGAATAAAAAATTTGATTACTATAAAACTGATATAATAGATGGCGCTGCCTCCCAACCATGCGCTCTTGTGTGAGAAGCTTCGATGGCATGCTAGAAACAGTAGAGGACAGAGGCTGGATGCTAAGGAATTAGGGTTGCTATAGCCACCAATCGTAGTCGGTTGGACCCAATTGGGAGACCGACCCAGTCGGTCCAAAACGGCCGACTGGTCGGTCCTAAAATAGGACACCGACCACACATTATAACCGTGGTGCAGAATAGAGCAACTGAACTATAGTCACCGTTCAGCCCAGAGCCATCTGAGATCATCTAGGGCTCCAAACAGGCCCCACAACCCGAGAGTGGGCTGACAAAATATGAAGAGGGGAGAGGAGAAGAGTGGAGATGAGGACAGAGGGCATAGCTAGAGAGCACACCACAAATGACTAACTGTACACTAGATTTAGTTGAAAAAATAGAATATATACAAACCCATTTAGGGTTAGGGTTAGGGGATCTAACCCTTTCCTTTATAGCACTCTATAAGGTTAGTGCTATGCACATATGATCACGTGATGGTGCTATGCACACATGATCACATGATGTTGAGTGTGAACTCTCAACACCTTCCCTCAAGATCAACATCATGAAGTAGGCCTTCCCTCAAGATGATGATTTTGGGGAATCGAAGAAGGACTGAGCATTACATTCCATCACACCCCTTTAATGGGAATGTCCTTCCTCTGCGTCAAACCAAGAGCTAGTCGGTGTTTCTCGAATAGCTCTTTACCGAGTGGTTTGGTAAAGATGTCTGCAACATTCTCTTTGCTATCACAATGCTGCAGTGTGATGTCACCAAGTAACACTCTTTCTCTAATGAAGTGCTCTCTGACATCAATGTGCTTTTTCCTGGAGTGATATACTGGATTTTTGGCCAATGCTTGAGCCGATTGATTATCACAGTATATTGTTGTTGTCTTTGACTCATGAAAGTAATCTGTTTCTGACAATAGTCTTCTAAGCCATATAGCCTCACATGCACCTATAGTGAGTGCTCCATATTCTACTTCAGTCGAAGACAAAGAAATAGTTGGTTGTTTGTTTGACAACCATGATATAGTACCTTGACCAAGGAAAAATGTATATCCCTGTGTCGATCTCCTGGTCTCATGATCTCCGGCATAGTCACTGTCACAGTATCCATGCAACCGTGGATGACTTCCTCTGCATTCTATCCCAAACTGTCTTGTACCTCTAATGTATCTCAAGACTCTTTTGGCTGCATTCCAGTGAGACTGTTTTGGATTTGCCATAAATTGTGCTAGTGAGCTTACTGCATAACAAATATTTGGCCATGTGATTGTCAGATATATAAAGAGATCCGATGAGCTGCTTGTAGTATCTGTCATTGACTGTAGGCTTTTCTGAATCTTTAGTAAGTTTCAAACTCTGTTCCATGGGAGTGGCTGCAATCTTGCAATCTGCCATATGAAACTTCTTCAGAAGACTGTCAACATACTTGAGTTGACTCATGAATGTGCTATCTGAATCTCTCCAGAACTCAATTCCAAGACAATAGTGCATAAGTCCAAGATCTTTCATGTCGAACTCTACAGATAAGTCTTGTTTCAGTTTTCCGATGAAGCTATCCTTGCTTCCTATCACAATCAGATCATCTACGTACAAAAGTGCAATAGTAATGTCTTCCCCTTGAACTTTATAGCAGAGAGTATGATTTGCATTGGACTTCATGTATCTTAAATCAGCAAAATACTTGTCGATTCTGCTGTACCAACTTCTGGGTGCTTGTCTTGAGACGGCAAACCTTATTCTCCTTTTCTGGTTCAACATAACCTGCTGGTTGTTGCATGTAGACTTCCTTGTCTAGATAACCATTGAGAAATGCATTCTTGACATCAAGCTGATACACATTCCATTTGCTGAGTGTCGCTAGTGATATCAAGAACCGTATGGAATCCATCTTTGCTACTGGAGCATAAGTCTCATCATAGTCTTGACCATATTGTTGTGCAAATCCTTTTGCAACTAATCTGGCTTTATATCTCTGAATATTGCCATCTAGATTGTACTTCACTTTGTATACCCATTTGTTTGCTATGGCCTTCTTTCTTAGTGGAAGGTCGCATAATTCCCAAGTATTATTCTTATACAAAGCATCCATTTCTTCATTCATAGCAGTTTGCCATTCTGGCTTGTTTACTGTGTCTTCGAAGTACACTGGCTCTTCTATAGCCATGATGGTAGTCATAAGAGCATAGTTGGTGGTTTTCACCTGAATTGCTTTGCCTTTTTGAGCATATGTCAATCTGGCTGGAGGTCTGCTTTCCCCAGTAGACCCATTTGAGCTATTGCAGCTTTGCTTGGGGTGTTGCTGGCAATTCTTGCTCTTCTTCATCAACCTGTTCTATAGATGACTGTGAAGTCGATGCATCCATCTCCTGTGTAGGTGAGGTTTTCCATTCTGATTCCTCATCAAAGATTATATCTCTGGAGATAATGACTTTGCGGTTGATGGGATCATACTATTTGTATGCTTTTCTTTCTTCATTGTAGCCAACCATGATCAATTTGCGTGACTTCGCATCCAATTTCCTACGATGATCATCATGTATGTGGGCATATGCTATGCAACCAAATATGCGGAGATGCCTAATGTGTGGCTTGTGTCCAGTGAATGCTTCATAAGGAGCCATACCTTGTATCGGTTCGGTAGGAAGCCGATTAAGCAAGTAGTTTGCTGTAGTTATTGCTTCTGCCCAATATTGATTTGGAAGATGCTTTTCACTAAGCATTGCTCTAGCACTGTCTGCTAAAGTGCCATTCTTCCTTTTAGCTCTTGCATTTTGCTGAGGAGTATCTGCACATGTGAATTGTCTTCATATGTCGTGATTTCTCCAAAAGTTCATGAATGCTGAAGACATGTATTCACCTCCTCTATCTGATCGCATGACCTTGATCTTTCTGCCTGTCTGGTTTTCTACCATAGCTTTGAATTCTTGAAATCTGGAAAACACTTTAGATTTCTCTTTTAGAAAGTAGACCCAACAATATCTGTTGTAGTCATCGATGAAGGTGAATAATAAAGTGAACCATTGATGATGCAGGTCTGGGCATAACCCCATACATCTGTATGTATCAAATCAAGAATACCTCGTGCACGAGAGGTACTTCTAACAAAGTTGGTTCGCTTTTGTTTGCCGAAGCAGCATGCTTCACAAACCTTTCCAAGAAACTGTAGCTTCGAAATCCCAATTGCCATATTTTGATTCCTAAGATCTAACAAGTACTTGAAGTTGACATGACCATATCTCTTGTGCCATTTTGTAGATAGTGGCATCTATTGTGGTTGAGATGACATGGCATGCTTATCTAGTATTGTAGCTAGCATTCTGTATAAGCGTCCTTCCTTGACACCTTTTGCTACTAGCTCACATCTTTTGGATTTGTCTCTGATAGTGCATTCATCACCATCGAAGATGACTTTGTAATTGTGTTCCATCATTTGACCTACTGACAAAAGGTTCTTGCTGAGCTTCGGAACATAGAGCACATCTTTCACTATATCTTTTGTACTAGTAAAATTGTTCATAGGGATAACACCTATCCCTTGAACTAGATTAGGTGTATTGTCTGCTATGTAGATGACATTTTTCTGACCTTCTAATGGCTTCATTTTTGTGAACCATTCCTGATGATTTGTCATATGAGATGATGCACCGCTGTTGATGTACCAAGGATCCTGTTCCACTTGGTCGACTTGATAGCTGAAGTCCTCTTTGGGATTGAAATCAGTGTCTGAGTACACTATATCAGTCTGATGCAATTCCTCGCTTGCAAGAAACATATTCCCATGTTCATTTGCAAAATGACTGTGACTAGAATGTCCACCACGATGATTTCCTCTCTCGGGGGGGTCACTATGTATAAACCCTCTATATCACGTGCGTTCAAGGCCTATTTCTAAAATCCCTTATCTGTAAATTTTTCATTAATAAAATGTACCCCTTTTCTATACAAATCTGTAAATTTTTTTCAAAACTATTTTAAATAGTCCCTTATGTATATTTATTTCTATAAATTTTGGAAATTAAAAAACTCCTTCTGTTGAACTCACGTGATAGGGTTACATATGATGAGTGACCCCCTCGAGTTTCCTCTACCTCGGGAATTCCCTCGATTACTGCTAGATTGATCGCCTTGGTCGTATTGCTTCTTGCGGCAATCTCTTTCATAGTGTCCAAACTTGTGATAGTAGTTGCACTGAATGTTTGACACGTTGGTGGATGCGTTCCCTTGTCCTTGAAATCTTCCTCAGTTGGAATGATTTCCTCTTTACTGATTTTGATGTTGCTGAGGATGATGCTAATGCTGACTTTGATTTTGTTGCTGATGATGACCACTTTTTTTATATGATCTACCTCTGCCTCTGCCTTTGCCTCTACTTCTATCTGAAGCTGTGAATGCTTGATCATTAGAATGACCTTTACGTGCTTGAATGTCCTGGGTCCTGAGTTCTTCACCAAGTAGGACTACCTTCTAGTGTTGGAATTTGCCATTGGATGGCAATACTCTGGACTAGATTCTCATACCCCTCTCCTAGTCCATTCAAAATGACTTGAACCATTTTTGCGAGGTTCATAGTCTCTCCTGCTGCTGCAAGTTGATTGTTGTAGTCTTTTATGCGGAGTACATAAGCATGACCGGTTTTGTTGGGATATCTCAAGGTGTATGCCTCAGGCACACCTTATGTTTCTATGTGTGAGTGCTAGAGGCACAGTTAGGTGCCCACAAGCACAGTTAGGTGGTGGAGAGCCACATAGGATGATTGAGAGAATCTAGGAGCAGATTGAGGAGATGATTGTGGAGCTCTGAGGTCATCAGTGATGTTAGTGAGCTTGTATGAGGTGCCTACTTAAGGACCTCACTCTTCTTCATTCCATAAGCAAGTATTCTGAGTTTGTGTCCACTCTACTCTTTCCTTTCAGTGTTCCAACATGGTATCAGAGCCATTTGATCCTCCTTGATCCCAGTTCTGCCACATCATCATCTTCTTCTTCATCTTCTTCTTCACCATCTCTCCCTCTTCTTCCCAAACTTGCTTAAGCTTGTTCTCCTCCGGTTCTCAGCCATTTCCCACGTCCTTCCTGTTGGAGATCTATCTCAAAAGGGCGAAGTTCTGGCTAAGAGGAATTAAAGAAAGGCGCGCCCGTTTCGTCACCATTGCACGAAAGTCGTCGACTGTTCCATCTACATTTTCTCCCAGCACACCTCGTCTTTCTCTAATTCCTTTCAGGAGGAGTTAGTCCATACCTAGAGCTATCCTGTGCTGAAATTTGAGTAGCAATGGCTGCATATTCAAGGAGAAATTAGAGAAAAACCAGTCGATTTTGAAGAAGCAAGACAGGGTGACCTGATGCATTTTTGCACCTCTTCTTCCTAGAGGATCTTCTGTGGTATACCAGCTCTCTTTTACCTTAGAAATTCCTCTTTCCTTTGCTTTGAGGAGTGAGCTACAAGCCCTCCAAGTTCAGTCTTTTAGTTTTGACAGTTTTGGACAAGTTTTGAAGATGATGCTACATAAAATGCTACTCTAGCATTTCTGAGATTTTGAAGTTTTCAATAGCATCAATACAAGTGTGGCTTCAGTTTTGCTGTGATTTGTTAGACCTGTTTTTGATTGGAAAGTACTCATTTTAAGCCACCTCTGTGAAGCATGTAAGAAGAAGCATCATTGATTGAATATTGGTCACTAGTATTTGCTACATCAAGTGCTTATATTTTGGAAGTCTTTCAGTTATTGTTTTTGCCTTGTAAGAGAGAAAGACACTGCCCAATATCTGGGTTAGACCCTCTCATGGCTACCCTATTGAATCTAGAGAAGTTCAATGGAAAGGGCTTCCACACATGGCAGATGAAGGTGAAATTTGCATTGATGAGGGAGAACTTATGGGGACTTGTCAAACCTACTCCTACCGCTACTTCTATGGCCTCCAATGCTGGAGAATCCTCAACTCCGACACGACCGGCAAGGGATCCAGCTAGAGAAGAAAAAGCATATGGTATCATTGCTCTTGCTTTAGGAGATGATTATGTTCACCATATCTCTGACTTGGAGTCTCCTTCAGAAGCTTGGCAGAAGCTTGACTTAATTTTTGGTGCTAGCTCTCACATCTGTAAACTATCACTTAAAATCTCTTTCTTTGAATTGAAGATGGCTAGTGGTACTACTTTGGCAGCTCATGTCAACTATATGTGGAGTCTTATGACTCAATTAGCTTCTATCAACTCTCCTATTTCTCCAGATGATGCTATGGCAGTGTTACTTAAGAGTATGCCTGAAGATTATGATCATATAGTTACCACTTTGAAAAATCTTCCTAATCCTAATCTTGAAGGTATTATCTCTACTCTCCAAGAAGAAGAAAGGCATATGGAGCTCAGGAAAGGCAATGACACTAGGACAGGCAATGACACTGTTTATGCTGTAAAATTCCAGAAGGGCAAGTATACCCCTTGCAATCACTGTGGAAAGACAAATCACCTTTCAAAGGACTGCTTCAAAATTAATCCATGCAAGCACTGTGGCAAGAACAACCATAATGAGAAGTTTTGCAGAAACAAAGCAAAGACAAAAAATGCACTTACAGTTAATGAGCCTCCACAAGATGAGGCATCCTTTGAAGATTATGCATTTTAAACATCTCTATGTATGCTCCAGATCTCTCTTTTTATGTCAAGGTACTCAGCCTGGATAGTCCTCCAAAATGAATGAAAATAAACTATTGTGTTTTGTGTGTTTTTGTAAACACCTCTGGTCACCTTATGATGTAGGCCATGTGTATGTTTTGTTCCATGGTACCTCCTACAGACATTGTGTGCATGTACATGCAGGGGAGATAACCATTGGAAGGTCTTTCTGTATCCCTTTTTTGTTTACCTTACACCCAAGGGAACCCTTGCTAGCATGAGAACCTAGCCATAGATTTATCCTTGACCACCATGAGATGGCATGAGAAATTATGAGACTAGATGTATCCTTGACATAGCCTGAGGCATTTCCTTGAGGGGGGGTTTGTTGGGATATCTCAAGGTGTATGCCTCAGGCACACCTTATGTTTCTATGTGTGAGTGCTAGAGGCACAGTTAGGTGCCCACAAGCACAGTTAGGTGGTGGAGAGCCACATAGGATGATTGAGAGAATCTAGGAGCAGATTGAGGAGATGATTGTGGAGCTCTGAGGTCATCAGTGATGTCAGTGAGCTTGTATGAGGTGCCTACTTAAGGACCTCACTCTTCTTCATTCCATAAGCAAGTATTCTGAGTTTGTGTCCACTCTACTCTTTCCTTTCAGTGTTCCAACAGGTTTCACTGTTGTTGTGTAAACTCTGGTTTATTTGGTTTCTCAGGGTGAGAATCTTGGATGTGTTCTTGGACTTGTAGAGAGCTACAAACATATCCCATGCAAATTGTCAACCTCTTCATCGAGGTTGATATCCCCATCATTGTCTTGACGGCGTCCAGCCATGTTGGGGCGTGGAGGAGTTAAAGGAAGTGATTGAATCTCAATGGGGGGATTTGAGGTAGAGGATTGGCGGGGGCAGTGGTTGCAATGGAGTTGAATGCGGATTTGGCGAGTGTTGGAGTCAGAGGCGTTGGCTGGAACGTAGGTACATGCAGATTGGGTGAGATTTTCCAAGGATGTCTCTGCCACAAGTGCGGGTGTGGATGAAGTTGGGCTGGGAGGGTTACAGTGGTGTTAGTTTGTGTAGGGACCGTCGTGTCAATAATGTGCCTAAGATTGTCCTACGTGTGTAGGAAAATGTGCCGGTGTAGACGTATCGTTAATCGGAGGTCACGACGTGAAGATATGAGAAAATTTGTGTGAAACAAGGTGCACACGGGGGCTCAAATGAGCGAGTGCTAGGGATGCCAAAATGGTGTGCAATGGGCTGGGAAAATACCTCGTAACATGATGTTTCTATGTGTGAAATTTGGGTTCAAACAGGTTTCAGTTTGGGTCCCAAAACAAATGAGTTAAGAGGGGTCAAAGAAGGGGTAAAAGTTGCTTTTTTTTGGGGGGGTCCGAAGGGTGGTGTGAATGGACTTTAAGGCCAACTGAGGGGTTAGAACCAAGTTAATCTAACCTAGATCCTCCCAGTTACTGTAATTGGGAGGTTAACCTAACTAAGCTCACTAACTATAGTTAGTGACTAATTGAAGGTTAGTTAGACTAACCTAACGGTCACTAACTAACCTAGGGTGAACCTAACCTAGTTAGACTAAACTAACCTAATGGTCTAGTTAGTGTAACTAACTTACAGTTAAACTAACCTAGTTAAAGATAACCTAACCTAGGTTAAAACTAACTTAGGTTAAAACTAACCTAGGTTAAGTTAAACCAACCTAGGTGAAAACTAACCTAACTTAGGTTAACATAACCTAACTAACCTAACCTAGGGTTAATGTTAGGTTAGGGTTTTTCTTTTAAAAGTTACTGTGGGGGGGGGCTTCCCCGGCAACGGCACCAAATGTTAGCTCTTTCCTACGGCTTTCGTAGGAAAAGTAGGGTTTCCTCAGTATGCAGGGTTCCGAGGCTTTTTGTCACCTATAGATATATTGGGGTTGTTGTTTGTAGTATACGTGTAGCTTAGGACCTTGAGTCGTGTTCCATTGAGAGACATAGGCTTAAGTATGGTAAGCAAACATAGTGCATGCATGTGTAAAAGGAACGTGTATCATCATGATTAAGGTAATGAAGGCTTTCGCCTTCATTGGGGGTTGCAGGGTTTAGGAGGAGTTTAAGGGTTAGAAGGAGGTTCCATAGTTTAGAAGGAGGTTCGAGGGTTTAGAAAAGGTTCCAGGGTTAAAAGGAGTTCCAAGGTTTAGAAGGAGGTTCCAGGGTTACAAGGAGTTCTAAGGTTTAGAAGGAGGTTCCAAGGTTTAGGGTAGAGTACATGGTGGAGAACTCGTCTCCCTCATAGATCATGGAAGTTAAGGGTTGAGGAACAAAGGGTTTAGGGGGAGCATAGGAGTGGGAGAGGAAGAAGGTATAAGAGCATGGGGGAAAGAAGAGAGGAGGGAGGAGGAGGAGGAGGAGGAGGAGGGAGGAGGAGAGACGAGGAGGAGGAGAAGGGAGGAGGAGAGAAGAGGAGAAGGAGGAGGAGAAAGGAGGAGGAGGAGGAGGAGGAGAGGGAGAGAATGGGTTGCAAGGTTGGAGTAGAGGGGAGGAGGAGTTGCAAGGTTAGGACATGCTTTTGGATGTGGAGTGTAAGGAAGCATGGACACTTGAGACAATTGCTTGGAATACCAAAGTAGAACTCAACACAATGCCCCAAAGATTCTGGGCTTCATTCCATTATGGGGTATTTATACAAGTTGGAGAGCTTCTCTCTCTGCATGTAGGAAGTCTAACACATTCTCTCTCTACGTGTAGAACTTGCATGTAGAACTCGCATGTACAAGTCGTATGTAGAACTTGCATGTACAAGTCGCATGTGGGAAATGCATGTAGAAGTCGTATGTAGAACTTGCATGTACAACTCGCATGTACAACTTGCATGTAGGAGTTGCATGTAGAAGTCGTATGTAGAACTTGCATGTACAACTAGCATGTAAAACTCGCATGTAGGAGTTGCATGTAGAAGTCGTATGTACAGCTTGCATGTACAACTCGCATGTACAAGTTGCAATGTGTAGGAGTTGCATGTAGAAGTCATATGTAGAACTTGCATGTACAACTCGCATGTACAAACAAATGTTGGCTCTTTCCTACCGCTTTCGTAGGAAGAGCAGGGTATTCTCAGTATGCAGGGTTCCAAGGCTTTTTGTCACCTACAGATATATCGAGGTTGTCGGTTGTAGTATATGTGTAGCGTAGGACCTCGAGTCGTGTTCCAGTGACAGACGTAGGCTTAAGTGTGGTAAGCAAACAAAGTGCATGCATGTGTAAAAGGAACGTGTATCATCATGATTGAGGTAATGAAGGCTTTCGCCTTCATTGGGGTTGCAGGGTTTAGGAGGATTTTAAGGGTTAGAAGGAGGTTCCAAGGTTAGAAGGAGTTCCAGGGCTAGAAAGAGTTCCAAGGTTTAGAAGGAGGTTCCAGGGTTAGAAGGAGTTCCAAGGTTTAGAAGGAGGTTCCAAGGTTTAGGGTAGAGTACATGGGGGAGAACTCGTCTCCCTCGTAGATCATAAAGTTTAAGGGTTGAGGAACAAAGGGTTTAGGGGGCGCATAGGAGTGGGAGAGGAAGAAGGTGTAAGAGCATGGGGGAAAGAAGAGAGAGGAGGGAGGAGGAGGAGGAGGAGGAGGGAGGAGGAGAGAGGAGGAGGAGGAGAAGGGAGGAGGAGAGAGAAGGAGGAGGACGAGGGAGGAGGAGGAGGAGGAGGAAGAGGGAGGAGGAGAAGGCAGGAGGAGGAGGGAGGAGGAGAGGGAGAGGATGGGTTACAAGATTGGAGGAGAGGAGAGGAGGAGTTGCAAGGTTAGGACATGCTTTTGGACGTGGAGTGCAAGGAAGCATGGACACTTGAGACAATTGCTTGGAATACCAAAGTAGAACTCAACACAATGCCCCAAAGAGTGTGGGCTTCATTCCATTATGGGGTATTTATACAAGTTGGAGAGCTTCTCTCTCTGCATGTAGGAAGTGTAACACATTCTCTCTCTACATGTAGAACTTGCATGTAGAAGTCGTATGTAGAACTTGAATGTAGAACTCGCATGTAGGAGTTGCATGTAGGATTTGCATGTAGAAGTCATATGTAGAAGCTCCCCCAAGTCCCATGAGCCCTCTCCCAAGTCCCATGAGCCCTCTCCCAAGTCTCGTGAGCCTTCTCCTCCACATGAGCCTTCCCCTCCCCATGAGCCCATCCCAAGAGTATGTTCCCTCCCTCGACTCCCATGAGCCTTCCCCAAAATCCTATCAGCCAACCCCCAACTCCCAGAAGGGCTCCCATGAGAGGACTCCCCCGAATAAGCAAAACATTTTTGAGAACCTCCCCGATATCAAGAATCTTCCAAAGAGGATTCAACAAACCTCAAGAAAGAGTATGATCATCCCTATCCCGGTGATAGATCGTGTCATGTGGATGTAGTTCATGTGCTCGTGCAACTATAGGGGGTCAGGGTAAAGTAGATGCTGAGGAATCCCCATCACAGACAGTGGTAGAATAGCACTGACAACTTGATCCCCTATGCTCCCTTCCAATGTGTGGTACCAGAGACTCGGGGTGTCACTTGTCATATGTAACCCTATCACGTGAGTTCAACAGATGGGTTTTTATTAATTCAATTACTTACAGAATTATATATACATAAGGAAGTAATTTAATACCCAAAGGTTAATATACAGAAGGGCATTTTATATTAAAAATTATCTAGAAGCTTGCAACATGTGACATGGATATTTGTGTAGAGTGGCTTATGTCATGGGACATTTTGAAATGCTAGTACTGGCATTTTCCTTTTGAAATGAGTAAGTGCTCCTCTTGCATTTTCTTGAATTCTAGAGAATTCTAAAAATCTTTTCTCTCTTTATTGCTCTTTTTGACCTTTGCATTAGGATTAGATAAGGATACTATGCTTTCTTGAATTCTAGAGAATTATAAAAACCTTTTCTCTCTTTATTGCGAGTTTATTGCTCTTTTTGGCCTTTGCATTAGGATGAGATTATGATGCTATAATTTTCTCTCTTTATTGCTCTTTTTTGGCCTTTTCATTAGGATGAGATTAGAATGCTTGAATTTATTTTTTGAAGTTTTTAAATCTTGTCATTCTGTTTTTTTTTCTTTCTATCCACAGAGGGATTGCATTGAATCAATGGTGGAGGAGTATTTTGAAGTTGATGCCTCTTATACTTGACTTTCTTAAGTTCTACTCAGTCTATTTAGCACTGCCTTTGTAAATATCCTTCTGGCTCTCAAACAATTGATCTATTATTTAAAAAAGGATAGATAGTGGAGAGCCACTCCTATAATTAAATCCATTGGATAAAACCTGTGAGAGTAAAGAAGTAAGGTATTTATTTTTAGATAGCCCTATTCAAAAGGATTCTCCCACTTGGGAAAATATAGTATCCATATAGCAACAAGGGATCAAAAGCAAAATGAGAATTCGTCATTGAGTGAGAATCCCATTATGCTTGAGGGTTTTTCATGCACTTGTGCCTAGAGTTGTAGATTAGCAAGTACCATTAGCATCACTACTAGTGACAGTTTGAACTAGAATATGGTAAAAATGATGAATTCAAAGTAAATGAAAGAATAAAACTATTTCTAGGTTAGGAGAACATAAGCCCTTGTGTCTGCTACATTGAGAGCTAAAGAAGGCTCTTATGTATGGTATCTTCAAAGATTAAAGAAGACCCTTTCTAGCTTCTTTAGACCGTATCTTTTCTTGAGGTATTATATATGCTATACAATGCCTAGAAATGTCATCTTGTTGTTTGCAGCATATGCTACACAATGCCTAAAAATGCCTAGAAATGGCATCTTGTTGTTTGCGGCATCTAGTGGTGGATTAGTTATTAGAAGGACAATGCTAAAATTTCCCCAAGTTGTCATGGATGTGGTTGTACATAGGTGTTAGCATGGCGTTGGAGCATAGGTCCTAAATGCAGTTATATTATAGTCATACATCCGATTAACACAATGTACAGTAATAATGAAACCTAGCATAATTTAACAAGAAGTAGCTAACCTAATGTACACAGGGTTGGGGGGGGCACAAGGAAACCCGTTGAGCCACCTCCCTTTCACCATAGCTAGGAGTCTTGGTGGATAGGAGGGCAACCACATGGCTAGGCGAGTTGACGCAATGGATGAGCAGAGGTCAGTGTAAGGCAAAGAGAAAATGCTCGCCAGGAGGGCTACTATTTCCACAAGGCAAGGGGAGGCACAAGGTGTTGCTAGGAGGACTAGGAGAGAGTGGGGCAAAGGAGGCCAAGGGGCATCCACCATGGTTATATGCCTATGAAAGGGAAAAATAATTTTCACAAATATTTAATGTGCGTGGAAACTATGGATTCCACCCATTACAAGCTATGGATCTTATGGGTTGGAAACTATATTTGCTAAATGCCTACATCTCCATCCTCTTCCCTCTATTGTCTCTACACCAATGACAATGCGACCTCAGGGGGGTCACTATGTATAAACCCTCTATATCACGTGCGTTCAAGGCCTATATTTAAAATCCCTTATCTGTAAATTTTTTCATTAATAAAATGTACCCCTTTTCTATACAAATCTGTAAATTTTTTCCAAAACTATTTTATATAGTCCCTTATGTATATTTATTTCTGTAAATTTTAGAAATAAAAAATATCCTTCTGTTGAACTCACGTGATAAGGTTACATATGATGAGTGGACCCCCCGAGAATGCGACTCTTGTGTTCAGAATCTATTTGGCATCATCGGTCACGAAGTTTCATTTCTTTGGCTAGGCCCTAGCATCCATTGCTCTACAAGAGACCTTTGTCTCACCCTGCCCTACTCCTCCCTTTCCTCCTCTTTTGTAGTGTGCCTCGTCCCCGTTGGCATAGAGCAATCTTATCTAAATCTTGCTAAATCTTGCTGCCAAAATTTAGGAGGGGATTTCAAAAGCGGTGGCCCATTAAAGGGCCATTAATCCTCTTCCATCTTCCTCGCCATCCTCCACGATATCCTCTTGCTAAATCAACACCCTCCACTTCTTCCTCTTCGAACGTTGATGAGCATGCAATGCTTTACATCCCTCGATTCATGCTTCTCCTCAATTCGAGCTTCTCCTTGATTAGAGCACAGCAAAAGGGGCCTTTCCACCTCCGCCATAGCCAGCATATCTCGAGCTCTCAGTCCAATCTATAGCAATTGGCCTCTGTGGGGATGAAGGAAGCTGAGCACTGAGTAGGTTCTCGATTTTCAGGTGGGAGATCGCAGTACCTTCTTCTCCGCTTTTTCTATCCGACTATGATGAAAGAGGGACTTCTAACCAAGAACCTGACCTGACGAAAAGGAGCTATGGTGAATTTTGGTATCAATACTCGGCGAGGGATTTCGTTGTTTCTTCTACTCTTGATCGCATCCCCATTCCCTATAGCTACGAATCACGATGAAGTTCTTTCCTAGGCCGTCCTCGAGCTCACGGATTCCACCTTTGATGCTGCTATTTTTTTTCTTGTAGATAGGTGGGTCCTTCTTGGCGCCCATAATGTTGATCTCCTCAACATGGGCGTGATGGGCTTCTAGCTTCTCTCTGATTCAGGCATGATGGCGGTGGACATTCCATTCTGAAACCCCCTAGGATGAGCCAGGAGAGGCACTGCTATGCGTAGGTTTTTCGTCGTCGGCCTATTCTAATCCTTCTGATAACTGACTTTGATGCTTGTCTCATAAGACCAAAGCATCTATGCTAGGCATACCGTAGACAAAAAAGAGACAGCAGGAAAGAACATGAGAGTATAGTTGTAGAAATATTTCTTGTCAAACACGCTGGGAAGGACTTCGTCTCAGGGGGGTCACTCATCATATGTAACCCTATCACGTGAGTTCAATAGAAGGACATTTTTAATATCTAAATTATACAAAAGTTAATTTACATAAGGGAGTATTTGAAACAAATTTGGAAAAAATTTACAGATTTGTATAGAAAAAGGGTACATTTTATTAATGAAAATTTTACAAATAAGGGATTTTAGAAATAGGCCTTGAACGCACGTGATATAGAGGGTTTATACACAGTGACCCCCCCCCGAGGACTTCGTATGCCTGCGCTAAGTCTTTGCTTCTGCCGATAATTGAAAATTGTATACAAATCTCTATTGCTGCAAATCTAGTCCTGATGCTTGTACATTGGCATCGTCTTCTCCTCCCTCATCTTCTTCAAGTTCTGGTTGATCAGCGTGCACAGATCTAAAATTCCATCCAAATCACAGATTCAGTCAACCAACGCAGCATCTTGCTAATCCTTTTACTGTAGACGAAATAACTTCTAGAATAGGTCCTGCAAATCCAGTATATCAGCAAGGATGCCAGCAGCGGTTGTGTCATTACCTGCTCCAGTTCCTTGAATAACAAATGGAGACACCTTGTAACATTGGCTGTACACCTCCACCTTTGACAATCAGGAAAGTAAACAGTTCTAGGTAAATATTAGTTCAAGGTAGTTCTTGAAAGGCACCCTATACTATTTTTTAAAAGACTTCCCGAAAAGCTCAATTAAACTGACAGGTAAGTACATAGTTGGCATCAGTACTCTTTCACAAAAATAATTGAAAGTGAATCTAGAACATTGCTTTGTTCAAGATGTTTCATTAGTCCAAAACACATGAGTAGCTCCCATCGGCAGCCAATTAGTGGAAGGGCTTCAAGATGAAAGTTGCAAAAGGCCTGCTACCCTACATATGAAGCAAGGGGATTTCTAGGATATCATCAGGCTAGGAGCGAGTAAATAGTAATCATAGGTTGGGTTTGTATGCAAGAGCGACCAAATTGTGTCAACACCGACGAGTAGCAGGAGAACTAAGATGAATCACAATTCAGCTAGGAGAGGATTTAATGTTTGTTGTGTTTTGCTATTCAGCCTCTTCTTTTGCTGTAGGGTTCATGCCGGCTCCACATTGCTCTAGGCTATTCAAAGCTCATGAGATCGTTGTTGAGTTCCATGCGAGGCCTGGCCTTTTGGTGTTCAAATTTTTGCCTCTGACTCGAGACAGAATGGCACTCTTGAGAGTTGCAAGCATTGAACCACCCATCCTCGGAAATCTGTAGACTAGGCTCAACAAAGAGAAGGGCAAGCCCTATGCTGCCTTCTTCCGTCTCTTTATCCCCCCCCCCCCTCTGCCCTTCTTTCTTCCCTCCCTTACGCTTTCTCCTTCCCCTTTACCTTACATAAGCTCTCTAATAAGTTTGTTCATAAGGCACTGCGTCTCGAAAAGGCAGTTTTGGGAACGACTCAACTGGAGTTTATAGCTTGCCTTCTACTAAGAGGATTTCTATTAATTGTCCCTTGGATTTGTGCAGGTCACCAAGGAGACTCTCTATTCCCTTTGTGCCTGGTTAGCAATCCAAAATCAAAACTATAATTGAAATAAAGGTATGATAGCTTTTCTTTCTCTGCTCAATAACCCATCTGTTGGCACATTTTCGATAAGTTGATAAGCTTTTTTTGGGGGGTGTTTCTTCTTCACGTATGTTCGATGTAGTGTCGTCTTTTCATATAGTATGTCAATGTCATAACTTCTTTATTCTTGATATTACATGACTATTAGATATCGACGTAGTGTCATATTTAGCCTTTCGACATAATACATCGATCATCTGATTTGTAATGTAATATTTGAGTCAATTACTTGGGCCATGCATTTGCATGGTGCTTATCTTTCCGCATTGGATCATATTACTCGATTATATGTGCGGTTAAGTAAGTAAATCTGCATTTTGACATTTGGTTGTAATATTCAACCTTTGATGTCATTACAAGGACTCCTTCTCATTGTTTTGAAACTAGCTCGACACTTGGTCATATCATTCGACTGTATGTGTCATCTCTCAACCTTAGAAGAGTAATAGAATTCAATACTTTGTCGTTTATTCGACTTTTGGTGTTGTTTCTTAGATATATAATTTATAAAATAAGTAGGCTTCAACACTAGGTCATTTATTTGGCTTTCAGTGTTGTCGTAGCTTATTTCATAAAACAAATGTTTAAACTTCAACACATGGTCATTTATTTGGCTTTCAGTGTCGTTGTAGGTTATCAGTGTTGTATGATAGTTTCGGCTTCAACACGTGGTCGTTTAAATTTGACTTTTGATGTTGTTGTCCTCTTTGGAGATATTTTGTGTAGAATATAGGGGACCATTGCATAAATGCTAGTGTGTAGAGGTTGTAAACTTTCCAATAAATATACATCTGAGATTCATGCTCATACATCTAAGGTAACAATGCTAGAGCCAATGATATTTGTGTCTTTGATTCATGCCTATCCATGGGGTCTTTGAAAGCTGCTTATGTATAAGGATTCTAAGTTGAATCTTATCTTGAATCAATTGTGGGTCATCAACCATTGGATATTATTTGAAATACTCTTCCAATGTTGATTATCTAGTGTCTAACACACACTTCTCCACACAGTCAAATGGTAGGCCCATGTAAGCATGATGCAAATTTCATAAGAATGGAGTTCGTTGTGTTCTTTATTGTAATTAACTTTGTGTTCATTGATTATTTAAAATATGAATATACTTTAGATTCTCTCTCAATACTTGGTTTTTTCATGCATGTTTTGCCAGAAATCCTTTTGTGAAAAGATGCAAGCAGAGCAAACGAAAAATTGGCTCAAAGTCATTAGGCGGCATCTTTGTATAGGGATAAGTAAGATGAGCAAGGAGCAAATAACAGACATAACTAGCAATGCAATACGGATAGAGTGTTTCTACAATGAGGTCATAGCCAACACAATGGGAGAGACGTTGCCCAAGAGTGAAATGAATGAAGGTGGAGTACGTCACATGATCAATAGCGTCATAGGAAATATGAAGAAATGTGCAGAAGACTTGCGAGATGACTTGCCTCCTAATATTGACATGGAAAAATTAGGTTTTTGGGATTTGAAGTGGAAAGAGGAGAAGGGTAGAAGCAAGAGGGCAAAAGACATAGATTCACATTTCACTATTTCGAAGAGAGTGCAATATGAGCAATCAAAACATTCATGTGATCCAACTTCTGAGGCATGGTTAGCTATTGACGGTAGTCACGGGGATGCTTCTCACAAAGCACATTCATTTAGGAATGGTGATTGTTCAATTGTGTTAGGTATCCCCCATGAGGTTATAGAGGAGGGTGAGAATCTTGGTGCTAGCTCATTTGGAGTATGCTTTAAAGTCACTTTTAATGGCATCTCTTTCTTTCCTCGAAGTATTACTTATGCAGCGAAGCGCTACAAAGGGAACATATCTCACACCTTAAAGTCATTTGACAAAGAATATGGAATGCAAATATTACATCCAAGTATTGTCAGATGCATAGGATTTACTAGAAGCTTACCTTGGATTAACATTTTTCCATACTTCAATGGAGGGAGTATTGGAGACATGATGATGCAGCTACCCTTTGAGAAAGGGACTTTCAGAAAGTAAGTGTTATGCTTGAAAGGCAATGGAGTCACTAGGAGAGAACCAGATCCAATACTAAGTGATGTATAGCTTACGAGATTAAAGGCATTTGTGGAAGCTACCCCAGACATCATACACGCATTGGTTGATGCATTAGCAGCTGTACACCAAGAAGGCATTATACATTGTGATCTACACCCTTTCAATGTCATGCTAGATTTTACCAAGAATCATAGTCCACGGGTTGGCATCATTGATTGGGGATTGCTGCTTCGATACAGTGAATCAAGAGAAGCTGTTATTTTTGTGAAGCGTACTCCAGATATGGATGATGTGACTTATAAGATCAAGAAGAGTACAGCAATAAGACAAAATCGACTCCGGCCTTGGCAAGCTCCAGAAATAATCGACCCTGAGAACACCAATGCCTACAGTAAAGAATCAGATGTGTTTGCCATGGGATACATGATTAAAGAGGTTATTAATTTTTATAAGGAGTGTAAGGAATACTACTTCAAAGAGGATTACACAAAACACTTAGCATGGAGTGGCAAGTTGCGGCAGATTTATTTCAATGCAACTAACTATATGTTTGTGGAAAAACAAAATAGAATGACACTGGCCGAGATGAATAATCGACTAGCAAGATTTAACACTCAACCCCATGCCTGTTTGCGGCCTGCAGTTGAGATGATGCCTCAGTTTTATTAATCCGATTTTATTATAAAGCTACTCTTGGACAATTATGTTTATAAACTATAATGTTACTCTTTCAATGCATTTTGAATACTAGTATATGCATCTATACTATTTGAATTTAATAAAGTACTATAATATATATTTTTTTTAAATTCTCAAATTTTTATCTTCGTGCTGTAACTTCTTGCATTTTGAATACTAGTATATGTGTTTATAGTATTTGAATTTAATAAAGTGTAAAGTGTCTTAGAATGTATTTTTATTTTTTTTCAAAATTTTATATTTGTGTATTAGAATTGTGTATTAATTTGGGAAGAGTTTGTGTTTATTATGGTTAAACTCAAACCCATGAATCATGCATACACATTCTTATTATAATGATTAAATTTAAACTCACTAGTTATGCACAAATTGGCAATCTAAATTTTGCAGGTCATGCACACACAGGTGGAGGGGGGGTTATAATTAAGGTTCTCATTTTATTTTGAAGTACATTGGTCTCCTATCATGGCATCTTTTTTCAGGATTCAAGTGATTGACTATGATAATAAGGAGGAATTAGGTGTTGTTAGGGTGACAAGAGACACAGGTCATCCCACATTCTCTCATGTTCGTGAACAAATTGAAGGTGACGAGCTTCTATTGGAACCCTTTGAGTTTGTTGAGGATGAATATATAATAACCAAACGGCAAGAGGAACGATGGATAATTAATGATCAACTCTTAGTGCACATCAAGAGAAGTCTATGCCGCATAGAGGAAACTCCTTATCCATGTAAAAGACATTGCACTCAACTAGCTGTGATGACATAAATCTTGATGCCCAAGTGCACATGTCTTCAAAGCTTTCTAGTAGATTACTAAGCCCAACTATTCTTGAATGTTGGCAACATGAATCTGATAGAGTTAGATCAAAGCTAAAGGAAATGGTAGTGTCAAGGGATGATAAGTTTGAGTTGCATTCTGAGGACTTCAATGGGGTGCCCCATGTGCGAATTTGGTGTCATGAGTGTAATGAACTTTATGGTAAAGGATTGATAGAAGGCAAGCATGCAGCATACAATTGCTTCTCTAACTTCATGAGATTTCACATATTGGAAAGTAAAAAGCATGAGCTCAAGTATATGGTTGCTCGAGGACTACAAAAAGAAGATATGCCCAAAGTAGTGCATCAACCGACAAAGGATGACAAAAGAGAGATAGAAGATGCGATAGAGAAGATGAAATCTTTTATGTCCACAAATGAAGGTATTATTTGTTCCTTTATTCCTCAATTAGTATTTGCCATCTTATTACATTAAGTCTTTTACTCATCTCCTATCGTTTCAATAGGTTGGGATTTTGAGGTTGTTGAAGCTACAATACATGATTTTAAGGACAAAAGCTTGGTGAACGTGCGATGCAAATATGATGATGCATGGTTGCGTTTATGTCCTCCAAGATCAAATTTGTACACGGTTCTCAATGAACACACAAATTCAAACTCTCATATCAAGTCGCTCATGAGAAAAGATGAAAATCCAAAGGTAGCACTCGTTGGCTTGCGAGGGCGTCCTCGAAAGGATAAGGAGCATGATCCAAAGCAAAGATCTCTTAGCAACTTTTTGGTTTCAACAAAAACTAGAAGCCCAAGTACGAGTGCTTTCTTTGTTGATTCAAGTTTTAATAGAGAAAATGAATCTTCTTTTGTAAATTTTGACTTGCTATGTTGGGGCCTTTGGAGCCATGAGGTCAAAGTAGGTAACAAGTATGTCAAGGTAAAGCCTTTCTTAGATGATCAATGTGGCAGGAAGTATTGGTTTATAGAGCGTCATGTTAAGGCGACATTAAATAATGGATGTACTGATATTCATGTGGATGGATGCTTTCGTCACATAAGTTGCATACGCATTTCACAAGATGGGCAACCATTTAAAGGCTTTACATGCCACCATTGCAAGGGGATAGTTAAACTTGCTGACTTTAGAATGATATTGTAAAGAGAAGAGAAGGTTGAGAATAAGAGAGGAGATAGGGGTACCGGTTGTGGAAGAAGGCTAGATTATCTTACAAAGAGTGAGCTTAGAAATGCAACTCTTTTTGCTAAAAGACGAGTAAGAGACCTTTCTAAGCAACTATGGTGGACAAAGTCTCAGGTTGCCATTCTTTCAATAAGAGTCCGCACTTTAAGAGAAGCTAGCATAGAGTCTCTCAATCGAAAGGATGTAAAACGATTTTGCAACAACATAATCGAAGCCCATAGATTGGAAAAGTTTGGTGGTAAAGTTGCCTTATGGGACTTTCTACAAGATGTTGCCACAAACATAATCAAGTCAAGTGCTGGACAAAGATATAGTGAGAACACAAAGGCAATATTTGAGGTTGCAAGGATGTGGGGAGGTTCAAGGTTACATGACTTCTTGAGTTCCAACCTCAATGGACCTTCTTTATCAACGACAAAGCAAGGGCAAAGACTTGCTACTCAGTTTGTACCTGGTATACATGGATATCTTTTTGATGCATTCACTGAAATTTATGAAAAAGAAAAAGAAAAGCACGGAATCATGTCAAGGATTCCCTTCATCATAGTGGAAGATGAAACTGCAATAAAGAAGCGGATAAGGTAACCTCCTTTTTCTCTAAATTATTTTCATAATCTAAATCTTGTTTTTGAATGCAAGAGGATTGCATATGATCTTACAGACTTGTGCTTATTATTGCTTGTAGGTGGAATCCAAAGGATGACATGCTTGTGGGTTTTGATGGATATAAAGTAGATGATCATGAGTGCATGACCACATGCATGATCAAAGTGGGAGAAGGACAAAAAGGATATGATCAGATTATTGATGCATTTCAAAATTGTGTCATTGGTGGACGTGCAAGAGTTTTTCTTGCCAATCCATTTCATGATGCACTCCCATGCTTGGTTCTTGCACTTCATTGCACTTGCGGCCAATTTGATGCAAGTTTTGTCCGCAAGCAATGGGATGCTATTTTAAACTTATGGAATGAGAAGCTAAAGACCACGGTTGGTCCAATTATTGGACATGCATCTGATGGTGATAGTCGACGAAGAACATTGATGATCTCCGATTATCTAGATAAAAGAGGTAGTAGATTTGGGATAAAATGGGATGGATGGCCTCTCTCAGCAAAAGTTTTAGAAAATCAAGTTTTTGGGCTGCATGATCAAGATTTTGTACATGATGGAAAAAAGTTAGTCAATGTTCTTGACAAGCCTAAGCGTCAATTAGCTATTGGCAATGTTTGGATCACCTTAAATCATGTCATTATTGTGTATGATGCTTTTTCTATCGATAAGCATATGCTAAGGGAGGGAGACATTAGGCGAGATGACCGCCAAAATTGGGTTGGAGCTCAAAGGATATGCAGTAGACAAGTGCAATGGTGCTTGGGAGAATTGGCAAACAATGGAATTCATAGAAAAGAGAGGAGCATGCTAGGAACACAAGCTTATCTTGAAATTGCTGGGGACTACATCGACATCTTCTTATCTCCACATTTGAATCTTGTGGATCGAATCTATCTTGTGGGAAAAGTCTCTTTTTTCTTTCAAATTTGGAGGTCTTGGATTGTTCATCATGCCAACTATACGTTGAATAGAAACTTCATAACTAAGGAAGCTTTCTTAGATGTGCAACTCTCATGCCATTTTGTGGTCCTACTGATCAAGTACTTTATAGAATTTTGTCCAGGCCTAAGGTGTCCTTTACATCTTACAGGTTCAGATGCAGTTGAAATCTTCTTCAGTAAGATTGGAAGCATGGTGGGACAAGAACGCACTTATGACTTGATGGATATGCTACATAGTGCAGGTAGTATGAATAGGCTTGCACACTTTGAATGCAAAGAGGATAGTCCTCTATTTACAAGGGCACATAAGAAGCAAGAACATGTCTGGAGAGAATTGAATCTCAAAGAGAACATGCGAGAAGCTAATCTAGGGGACTATGAGTGTGTGTCAATTGATGATAAAATCATTGAAGCATTGAAGAAGGGACTAAAAAGTGCTCAAGAAAGGTGTGAAAGTTTGCATATGAAGCCAAAGGGTGAGAATATGAAGTGGTGGATGGAACCTTGGTCAAATGGATTTGCAGATGCATATTCACAAGAATCTGATTCTGAAGAAGAAGACCAATGTCAAGCAGATCATGTGTCAGAAATAGATGATAATGACAACGATGCCTCCATAAGTGAAATCAGACATGTGATGGATTCTCTCCTAGATGAACAAGAAGCAGTGAGCCCAGTTGTTACCATTGATGGTAAAACTCTCTTCAAGTCCACATTGGTAAGCCAACTTAATGGAAATCCCACACTCTCTAAAGATAGACTCACAAGGGTTCGCCAAGGAGTATACTACTCTAAGGAAGATATACCTCTTGCTACGTCAAATGAGAACCTATTTGGAATAGGTTCCGATTGTGCCGTATTCTTTCATGAAGAACACAAAACAAGGAAAAGAAAAAGGAAATGCAATCCAAGATCTTTGCAAAAGAAGAAAACACAAGCTATATGGTACCTTGGACGAGTTCAAAAAATGAGGAGAAAGGTTGGTGGGGGGTATGTGGAATATAAAACAGGGTTCAACCTTTCAGATAGACCTTTTGGAGTAGAAGTCCAGCTTGGGTGGTATCAAAAGGCAAAAGGTTCAAGATGCTTCACATATGACCTTACAGACCTTGACATGATAAATATTGAGAGCGTAATTGCATTGGCAAACCTCACCTATGAGTTTAATAGCAATAAGTATACTTTAGATGAGAATGATTGGAATGTATTCAATGACTTTGTAAAGGGCATTAAACGCACTTGGTAGGGGCTTCTTTGTTATCTTTCTAATATGATAAAAGCTTTATTACGATTATTACTATGCGTTGAGTTTAGTTTGATTTCTCTTGATGGATTTTTTAAATTATTTTTTTGCAGGACCTTGAATCACAGAAGTGGATGATTTGCAACCGCCTGGGTACTTTTGTTTATATGAATGCCATTAAGCAAGTTTGAAAATGCTATTTTGGAATCGGGTACAACAAGATGTTGTATGAATGTAGCCTCTTTGGTTTTAATACCATGGTTTGATATGACTTAGTAGATGTTTGTATTTGGCAAGAAATAAATATTATATATCGTCATTGAATGCTTTGTAAAATTGGCTAATCTATCATCCCTTCTCCTAGCTAAAACACCCATACATATGGTTTTGTAAAAAATTGAAAGATATAAAGCATTTATAAAAGCTCCCAATCTTTCATGTAGTATTTTTATAAAGGTTGTTTCTTGAGCTCTTTACGTGTTTCAAGTGACTTTGCACAATTCTTTGCTCTTGGTGTACGGCACATGATTTGTCTTGTTTGATATTTGTTCCTCTTAATTTTTGCACATATGTATTTATTCTTTGTTTCTCTTGCCTTATGGCATCATCAAGACACAAACCCATCTTAAGCTTATGCATTGCCCATTATTGCAGTCGGTACCTCAATTTTTTGTGTGTAGATTCAAATAATGCAGGTGATGTAGAGATCTTGCAGTTTAAATATCTCATCCTACCTAAAGGGACTCCAAAAGTAGTAGTGTATGACTCACATAAGGACTTTTAAAATTCCTCTAGGAAAATAAATATACTTACAAAAGGGGATTTATAAAATTTCCCAAAATTGACAGAGGGGATACTAGGAAATACTACCTCACCACCCCACCAAAACAATACTAGGGATTTAGAAAAGAACCCTTGCACACACGTGATATAGACATATTACATTAAGTGACCCCCCCAAGACCAGAGATAGCACAGGGGTACAAGGACGATGTGCACTTCAATACAGAAGCTATGGGGGTGCTCCAGGAGGCTGCCATAGCAAGTCACCACATCTTTGTTTGAGGATGCCAACTTGTGTGCCATCCATGCAAAGCCCGTCATGGTCATGGACAAGGACATGGCTCTAGTCAAGAGGCTATGATTTGAGGCGGCCCAAAGGGCGATCTTTTTTAATAAAATATATCTACATTTTGTAGACTATCACATTGTTGTGTGAATTCTTCATATTTATGACTGCATTTATTGTTCATTTCAATGTTACTTTTGAATTCTGTCAATTCCTAGAGGAATTTCACCATGGCAAATAAGTCAAAAGTGTATGAGATGTCGCGAGGAGCCTAAAATTCCCTAAATTTTCCATGGCACGAATTTGGGCATTCTGACTTGCCATAATGTCCAAATTCATGCCATGATGGGGTTAGGGTATTCTAGGCTCCTCGCGACGTCCTAAACACTTTTGCCTTCTGTGCCACGGTGAAATTCCTCCATTTGACAAAAATGAAGATTGGAAACCTATAATTGGTGAAAATCATACTAAATCGGGTAGAAATGCATTAAATTAACACAATTAAAAGGATGGAACAAATATAACATCAACGACTTTAAACAAATACAATGGAATAAATATTATGATTTGATGAAGACTCAGCGATGACTTCAAACAAATAATAAAGACATGTACTCGTTAAAGTCATGTATCCATTGAACTATATGTTTATATTTACAAGAGACTTCATAGGCTATCTTTCTTCTTAGCTAGTATTGAGAATAGGGGTCTTTGAATCCCCTAGTGGACTCCTAGATGTAAACCTAGTTGCAATAGCACTAATATCCTCCTCTCCTCCTACCAAAGACATAGCTATTTTTGTCAATGCCCTGCCATGAATTTTTGATCCAAAAGCATTAATAGCAGCCAGGCAATGTACCAAAATCACCATGTCGGCATTCTGAGTAATTTTGGAGTATTCAATAGCACACGACAATGCCTTGTATTTTAGCAGCTTCATAGGCCCTCAAGGAGAAAACTTGCTATAGAAGACCACAAGGTGCTCGGCGACTTTGCCGAGGTAATGGGCCAAAGAATGATCTCGCCCAAATGTGATGTGAACATTACCCCATTGAGATGAGAATTCATTGAACTCAAATGCCTCCTACAACAATTCAACAAACATTAGAAGACCAACAAAACAAATTATACCGAAAGAACATTTAAAAAAATATTGTTTGAACTTACCACTACAGCATCATTGGCTTCCATCCCTTCCTCATTTGTAATGTTGATGGAACCAACCTCGAACCAAGTGCTCTGTGATGTTCCATTTGGGAAGTGGAAGCTTTCTCCTGACCTGTCTTTCATGAGAGAGATGTGCATCATATATGGACATGTCTGCATCCCTCAATAAAACCAACATCGTTAGGAGAAACTCTTCCATTGTCTAGCCTTCGAAACCTTAAACCCCGGGATCTTTGACACTTGTGTCAACATCGAACCTAGATAGGAATCCGAATGCCTCATCCTCTCGTAGTCCAAAATGAACCTCTACATCATGGAGGAAGATGTACTCTTCTCCATCAATGATGAGAGGGGACAAGGACCATAAGTATTCTTTTGGGTTAGCGGTCTTCGATGCACATTCTTGTTCTACACTTGCTGGGTCTCTTGAAGTAGGCTTATTGCTTCAGATGCTTCCATCTCCTCTCTTGCATGGTCAAGACTCTATCAGATTCTAGTCTAGGGATGAGGATATCGGTAGTTCTACTAGAGGGGGTGTTGGACGATGAGGCTTCATCCTCTAAATTTCCTTCTTGGAGAAGAAAGATGAATGCCATCTCCCATGAAAGGAATTTAGCGCATGTATTTCCCGTGATCCCCTCTTTTACGATGTCTTTCACTTCTACCATCCTAAACTCTTTCTCTATAAGATGATCACAAAATCAAGCCAAACACCTCACAAACTTGGGTTCGTCTAGGAATAGAAACTTGATGTAATCTATCGGAACCCATCTCTTTGAAGATTTGTCAAGTGTATATGCAAAATCAATGAAATTCTCTTGCATGTAGTGGAGGAGAACTGTGAAGTAATCCTTGGCTTGCATATATGTGCCTAGGACATCTAAAGTCCTATCAAACACAAAAAATAGCTCTTCCTTACAATCTGCAAATGTAGTTTGCGAGATGAAATCATGGAATACAGCTCTAAGTGAATCCATGGCAAATAGTGACAGATGGAATGAGTAAATTTTGAGGGTGGGAGTTTCTATGGCTCTCTAAAAGTAAAAGTGAGAATGTAATGTAAAAATGGCTCTTACCCATTTATATATATCAAAACCCTAAAAATTAAAACAAATAATAAAATCCCCAAATTTTTTGAAAAACATTTACCATGAACTCAAAGGAAAAAAACATCAAAAGAAATAACACACCAATTTAATTGTCCATCATCTTTTGAAACAAGAACTAGGATTTGGCAAAAAATTAAATGTTGCAATAGTCAAACACATTGTTAACAATCTTTAAAGTTGCAAGAGGAATGAAAATGGCACTATGCATGCACTTCTCCATGTCGTCTAACCTTTCCACCATTTAAGGTAAAGTTTAATAACTCTGACATGTCATCCTCCATGACCAATAGGTGTTCTCGCACATCTTGTTAGATATCAATGCTCCACTCTCGTGTAACTACGCGGGAACCAACTAACTCTACTTGTTATCCCCCCATATGAGGAGAAGGCATTTGAGTAGCTCGGTTATCCGGTAGGTCCTGGTTTGGACACCAGATGGGGGCCACGTGTGGCCTGATGGCTGGACTATAAGAAAATAGTACGCAGCAGAAGATAACAACAAAACGCAAGTACACGATGGAAAGCTGGAGAGAATACAAAAATTCTGATATACCAAACTGCTGATACAACTAATGGTTGGCTGTCCACCCGTGCGCTCTACAGACAGATCTACAGACAGATGCTGGACGGAGGACTATGAGCGTGAAGAACTGGTGATCTGATGATAGGGGGTGGCCACTATTATATAGTGTAAGTCGGTTGACGGTCGGCCTTGTAATAGGCAGTCGGCCTAATAGACAGTCGACCTGGAAGACCAGCCGACCCTTCAGAAAACATGCCGGCGGGCAGATGAAGGATCGCGCATAGGTCATACTGTCGGGCCTGGGGCTACCGGCAGCCCCCAGACCCTGCCGCTGGGGGCTTTGCCCCCAGACCCCCACCGGGGGCCTGCGCCCCTCGGACCCCCTGCTATCGGGGGGGCTATCGCCCCCCCGAACCCCCCTTTTTGCAGACGGGTATCTACTCTTGGCTCCTAAGCCGTCTCATAACCATCTGGTCTACTCTAAGACCCCTTCCAGTGTCTAAACTGGGGATCCCTCCCAATATCCGATACCCATCATGGCTTCTCCTCATATGGGGGCCTTACAACATTGGGTACATAGAATATTGGTGGGTTACATGAGAGGTGGACATTTGAGCTAACTCTAACATGGACGGCTTCAGATAGAGTTGGCACACTGCTAACTAGGCTATATGCAAGTGCGGGAAGGCATCCCATGACTGACCGCACTGAGGGTAGACAGAGCATTTCTCGGGGCAGCCCACTCTCGAGTTACGAGGCCCGTTTGGAGCCCCAAATGATCCTGGATGGGCTCTAGGCGAAACGGAGACGGTAGGTTAGTTGCTCTATTTTGCGCCACGGTTCTATCGTGTGGTCGGTGGTCTATTTCGAGATCGACCTCTAGTCGGCCGTTTTGGGCGGACTGGGTCGCTCACCCAATTGGGTCTAATCAACTATGACTGGTGGCTATATAAGAGCAAGCCCATGAAGCCCATTATCATCACTGGCTACAGCAACCCTGATTCCTTAGCATCCAGCCTCCGTCCTCTATTGTTTCAAGCGTGCCATCGAAGCTCCTCTCACAGGAGCGCACGGCTGGGAGGCAGCGCCATCTATTGTATCAGTTTTACAGTAATCAAATTTTTTGATTCTCCATACTATCTGCTTTTCTCTCTTGCATGCGAGATCCTGTCATCTGTTGAGCACAGACGTTGTATTGTTTTCTTACATGGTATCAGAGCTTGGGCTTTAGCAAGAAGATTTGGTAGTGTGTTTCTATTTGCGAGCAGATTGTGAGAGATGGCCCAGCCCACAAGACTGCGAATCCCACCGTTTGGCAAAAGCGAAAAGTTGGACGGCTCTAACTATCCACTCTGGAAGTTCAAGATGAAGACCATCCTAAGCGCATACGAGCTTTGGGATACTACTACTGGGGTGGACATGAAGCCGGGAATCCGGCCAATGCAGCACAACAGATAGTACCAACTGCGGATGAGATTCTTGCGTGGACAAGAAGAAATGCAGATGCGCTATGTTCTATTGTTTGTAGTGTAAGTGATTCTGTCATGGCGTTAATTCAACATGTCACCACAGCGGAGGAGGCATGGACGGTCTTGAAAAATCAGTACGAGACCACGAATCAGACGCAAATTTAAAATCTGGAGAGTCAACTCGTGAACGAGAAACTATCTGAGTCTGAAGCGGCAGAGAAGTTCATCACCAGGGTGAAGAATCTGGTGATCAGATGACTGCGATTGGCATCACCATCACCAACGAGAATCTAGCACGAAGGTGCATACGGATTCTCCCACCAAAGTACGACGGTCTTGTTACGATGCTGAATACGCAGAATAGAAATTTGCCCCTCAACTTTGAGGATTTCAACGTTATGCTTCTAGAGGAGATGCGTCAAAAGACGAGGACTACTGGAGAAGATTCAGCTTTTTTGGCTGGATCAAAGAAAGGTAAGTGTAAGAACTCTGGTAACCCATCTTCTTCTGATGATAAAAAGAGAAAGAAGAAGATCAAGTGCTTTTATTGCAACAAGGCCGGGCACAAGCAAAATGAGTGCTGGAAGAAGATTGCAAATGAGAAGAACGGAGTAAGGAAAGAGTCTAGCAACAGTGCGCAGGCAGCAATAGAGTTGTTCATAGCAATTCATGAGATTTTCACGGAGGCAGTTCATGTACCTGCAGATGAGCCTTGGATTATTGATAGTGGTGCATCATGCCACATGACCAGTCTAAAGGATTGGTATACCTCTCTACATCCGGTAGGGAATGACATCCTGGTAGCAGTCGGCCATGATGCAAAATGTCCAACAAAAGGAAAAGTTACGATTTCTCTCAAGTCAGATGGAGTTGTAAAACAGTTGTCCGATGTTCTTTATGTGCCAGATATCAAGAGGAACTTGTTGTCCGTTTCTGCGATCACGGATCGGGACCTCAAAGTTCACTTCGATAAGAATGGCGCACAGATTTTGGATCTTCAAGGGAAGGTCATTGGTAAAGGTACACGGCACAACAACATCTACGAACTCTCAGCTTTTAGTTCTTGACCTGATGTGAGCAACACTAAGCTGTGGCATGAGAGTTTTGGTCATCTAAACCTTAGTTCTTTAAAGGAGATGCATAAAAGTGGAATGATTGCAGACCTACCAGAAATTACAGACCTACTCGATGTATGTGAAGCTTGCATGATGGGCAAGCAGCATCGGCAGCCCTTTCCTAAAGAGGCCAGCAGGGCAAAGGCTCCTCTAGAGCTCATTTACATGGACCTCTGTGAAAAGATGGAGACGGAAGCTTTGGGTGGTTCCTACTACTTCATGACGCTGATCGACGACTACAGTAGAAGGATATGGATATACTTCTTGAAGA
The DNA here is from genome assembly GCF_047967505.1 of Dipteris shenzhenensis. Lineage (NCBI taxonomy): Eukaryota > Viridiplantae > Streptophyta > Polypodiopsida > Gleicheniales > Dipteridaceae > Dipteris > Dipteris shenzhenensis. The sequence goes on from NC_141627.1 coordinate 20,490,839, forward strand.
CTAAAGATGAGGCTTTTAGTAAGTTCAAAGAATGGCATGTAATGGTCGAGAAAGAATCGGGGAGGAAGGTGAAGAAGTTGAGATCAGACAGAGGTGGTGAGTTCACATCAAGTGAATTCGAAAGTTACTGCAAAAGTCACGGGATCAAGAGGCAGAAACCCCCGCCACATACACCACAGCAAAATGGAGTAGCAGAGCGCAAGATGCATGTCATCTGCGAAATGGGCAAGAGTATGATGAAAGGGAAAGATTTGCCAAAGTCTTTTTGGCCTGAAGCATGTAACACGGCAGTTTACATTCTTAATCGTAGCTACACGAAGGCTGTGAATGGGATGACTCCACTGCAGGCCTTTTCTAGTAAGAAACCTTCAGATGCACATTTCAGAGTTTTGGGATATGACTGTTTTGTGAAGATATTGGGAGAGAAGGAAGGAGTCTCACTTGCAGCTTTCTCACATACATAATGGGGGAATACACACAAAGATGGAGGCTGAAAACACTTTTCCTCTTATTAGTTGTGAAAGCCAAAAGAACTCTAGTACAAAGAAATAGAAGAACTCTATATGTGGGTCTCAAACCAAACTCAGCTAACTAAGGTGGCATACTAACTGAGCCACGAACTAGAGTACATAAGGATAGTTGTCATCTAGCTATTATTCATGGGCAGTGTACCAACCGCATCTGCAGCTAACAAGTCGGTGACATAAATGCACAACGGTCACCCTGGCATATCACGAGTGGAGCTCAATATCTCAACACTCCCCCTCGAGCTCAATCCCAATTCGTGCACACCAAGCAGGTCTCTGAGCTTGCGCAGCAGCTTCTCTACGCCCAATGCCTTCGTGAATATGTCAGCTACTTGATCCTCTGTGCTGACATAAACTAGATCAATAAGACCTAGTAAAACCTTCTCCCACACATAGTGATAATGCACCTCAATGTGCTTTGTTCTTGCATGATAGACTGGGTTATTTGCCAAGTGTATACTGCTCATGTTGTCACAATAAATGACAACTGGCCCATCTGTAGACTGATGCATATCATAAAGTAGCTTATGCAACCAAGCTACCTCACATGCAGCCATTGCTGCACCCCTATACTTAGCCTCTGTGCTCGACAAGGCAACTATAGGTTGTTTCTTGCTGCTCCAAGTGACTGCAGCACTCCCAAAAGAGAACACATATCCATTGGTAGATCGTCTATCAGAAATACTACCAGCCCAATAAGGATCAGTGTATCCATGCAACTGTATCTGAACCCCAGCCTCATAAAATAGTCCATACTGCAATGTGGACTTCACATACCTGAGTATGCGTCTAGCCGCATCCAAATGCGATTTCCTTGGAGCCTGCATAAACTGACTTACCAATCCAATAGCATAGCTCAAATATGGCCTGGTAATAGTCATATAAATCAAACTTCCTACTATGCATCTGTACATAGTAGGGTCTTCTAGAAGCTCACCTGCATCTGCACTCAGCTTCATATTCTGCTCCAAAGGAACTGAAATAGGCTTACAATCTGTCATCCCATATTTGGACAGCATGTCCAATCCATACTACCTCTACAAGAGCCGTATCCCACTTGGTGATCTAATCACCTCAATGCCCAAGAAATAACGCAGCTCTCCCAAATCCTTCATCTCAAACTTTTGCTTCAATAACATTTTCACATGAAGTATATCTTCATCACTATCACCTGTGATGATCAAATCATCAACATAAATGACAAGCAGCATAATACCTTTCTCTGTTTTTCTCACATAAAGTGAGAAATCTGCCTTGGAAATCTGAATGCCAATAGTGACAGGATACTGTCCCATCTTGTCAGACCATGCTCTGGTGCTTGCTTCAAGCCATACAAGGCTTTCTTCAACCTGCAAACAAACTCAGGATGAACAGCATGAACATAACCTGGTGGCTGCTCTATAAAGACCTCTTCTTGCAAATCACCATATGCAAGAAGGCATTCTTTACATCCATCTGATGTAAAGACCATCCCTTTGATGCCACCATAGCAACGACTACTCTTACAGTTGCCATCCTTGCAACCGGACTGAATGTTTCTTCATAATCAATGCCATATGTCTATGCATACCCCTTGACAACTAATCTTGCCTTGTATCTGTTCACAGAACCATCTGCATTGTGCTTGACCTTATAAACCCACTTATAGCCAATTGCATTCTTGTCTTTAGGCAAAGGCACCAATTCCAATGTAGCATTTGCTTCCAAGGCATCCATTTCTTCATCCATGGCTTTCTCCCATTTTTCTTTTCCCATGGCTTGCTCAAAAGAAGTAGGTTCTGGTTCCTATATCACTTTGACCATAAAGGCATAGTGAATGGCTTTAAATCCATCATATTTCAGCCTATCCACAGGATACATAACTCCGGTAGACCTACGCAAAATAGGCTCACTTCCAGGTGCTCTCAAAACATCCCTGGTCTTCCTTACTCCAGGTGTAACAACAGAAGGAATACCCAACTCATCATCAATGGTCTGTTCTGAGCCACTGGATTCACCATCCGCATAAGAGTGACCTGCATTCACATCAAACATGGGCTGATCTACCTTCTCTTTTCCTTTTTGTGATACCTGCATTCCACTATCTACATTGCTTTGAGGAGATTCTCCTGATCTCAATCTACCTGTCCATGGCGAAGTATGTGAACCACTGCTAGAGGACACTACAGGTCCACTAATATTTTGTGTTTGCTACTGTGAATTCTGTGCAGCATTACCATTTTGTGCATCTACATCATCAATCACATTTACTGGTTTATACCAGCTGCTCATCTCATCAAAAACAACATCTCTGCTCATTGTAAACTTACGAGTAGAAGGGTTATAACATCTATACCCTTTCTGCTGCAGAGAATAACCAATAAAGATACACTTCTCAGCTTTTGGATCCAACTTGGACCTCAACTCATCTGGGACATGAACATAGGCAATGCAGCCAAAAATTTTCAAATGAGAAATATCTGGTTTCCTACCAGTATACATCTCCTCTGGCGTCATGCCATGTATTGTTGCAATGGGAGTCCTATTCGTTATGTAAACTGCTATAGCAACTGCTTCATCCCAATAATAATCTGGTAGGTCTTTTTTATTTAGCATGGCCCGAGATACCTCTCTAATATGCCTGTTTTTCCTTTCTGCAAGTCCATTTTGCTGTAGGGTATGACTGCATGAATATTGCTGCTTTATGCCATGCTCCTGCAGGAACCTTGCAAATGCATTTGAGAGGTACTCTCCCCCTCCATCTGAACTTAGGCATTTTATTTGCAAGCCTGTTTCTTTTTCAACCATAGCTTTAAAAGCTTTGAAGTGCCCAAACACTTCACTTTTCTTTTTCATAAAATACACCCAAACTTTTCTGCTATAGTCATCAATAAAAGTGACAAAATAATGACAGCCTCCAATAGATGCAGCTTTAGTAGTCCACACATCAGAGTGGATTAATTCCAATGGCTTCTTACTTTCTTGAACATGCCTAGGAAATGGTTTCCTTACCTGTTTTCCAAATTGACAGGCTTCACATACCTTATGCATTTCTGCAACCTTGAATTTAGGCAATCCTGCAATAATGTTTTGGGCCTGCATTGATTTAAGTCGCTGTACATTAACATGACCAATGCGTTTATGCCAAATATCAATATCTGCAACTACACCGGTCCCATGTGCAAACATTGCTGCACTCAATTCAGGCATATCCGCATCCAACGTAAACATCTTGCCCTTCTTCTTTCATTTTGCTATCAAGCGACCGTTATTTTTCATATCCTCAACAAAGCATCCATGAGGATTAAATCTGACCTGCAAGCCCTGCTCAACCATTTGACCAACAAAAACTAGGTTCTTGGTGATGTTCGGAACATAAAATACATCAGACAGGTATTTCTTTTTCCCATCCTACATAGACAAAGGAATTTTACCAATCTGCACAATAGGATGTGCAATATCATCACCAGTCTCCACAAATCCTGGTCTTTCCATTTTCCTTGCATCCTGCATCCATTCTGCATGACCTGTCATCTGGTTTGACGCACTTGAGTCAACATACCACACATCATTGCTTTCTTCTGCACTTGTCACAGAATTGGTCATGTGCTGCACCATAAACAAATGCTCATTTCTGTCATCACCCTGTCTACTAGAGGATGCATAATTGCCTTGTTGCAATTTTTCATTCATACTGTCATTCTGCTTTTTGTAGCAATCTTTAGCCATATGACCCATTTTACCGCAATAGTAGCATTCAACATTGCTTTTTGCATTTTGGCCTCGCTGCCATCCACCATGACCTCTTTGGCTCCCCCTGCCTCTAGAGTTACCACGTCCTCCTCCATAGGACTGGTTTTCTTGAGTTTGCTGCATATTCTGATTTCTAGCACGGCCTCCAAATCGGCCTGCTCTACCTCTGCCTCTACCTCTTCCAACATTTCAGTAGAAGACAGTTTCTTTTAAAGTTCCTCCTGAAGAAGATGCACCACCATTTCTCTACTCTTCAGAAATTAGAAGAGCAAACAACTCCTCAAAATTGGGAAATTTTTCACGGATGGCAAGGGATGTCCGGAACTGTGCATAATCCTTTCCTAGACCATTCAAGGTCACAGAAACTAGATCATCATCTTCCACTGGCGACGCAATGGAAGCAAGTGCATCTGCAATTTTCTTCACCTTCATGTGATAGTCATTGATGCTCATATTTTCTCTCTGCACATTGTGCAACTCCTGCTTGAGCTGCATTTTCCTTGCTTACGTATTTGTGCTGTACATTTTTGCCAAAGTATCCCATGCCTCCTTTGTCGTACTTGCATCCTGAATATGCACAATCATAGAATCCGAAATACTGATAGACAGCCAGTACATAACTTTTCTGGCTCTCTCATGCCATCTTTTAAATGCCTGCATTTCCTATTGATTGGGAACATTAGGAAGAACTGGTTCTTCTTCATTTCCTGTAATGAACTCCCAATAGCCTTTTCCCATAAGGAAATTTGTCATTCTAAACTTCCATGCTTGGAAGTTATTCTTGTCAAGCTTTTCAGTGACAATCTGTGAAAGAGAATCAGATGCCATTACAGAACACTGCAAAATATTCTATCACTGTAAAAAACACAGCTTCTGCCTCACGGGCAAATCTGCAAAACTGACGAAAGTGGTATTTGACCACAAAGTCACTTCCTAGTGACAATTTTGCATCAACAGGCAATAAGGATGATTCTGCAACTCCCAATATCTGTGCGCACAGGCATATGATGCGATTTCTGTGGTAACTTTTCACCGACCTGCAGAAAAATGGTCGCACAACAAAAACAGGGCCTTTTTCTCAGTGCTTGCGGAGAACTTCCGCCTCCAAAACGGGCCCCTAAACGGCCCCGAATCAGAAAAATAAAGTCACTCAGGGCATCGCCTCTCCCGCAGCATATATTGCCCTCTCGCCACACCGTGAAGGGCATCTCAATCTGAGACAATGCACTCTCGCACTTTTCGGATGTGCTACCTGTTGTAGAGATTTGCTCCTAAACTCGAAAAAGGAAAGCAACACTGGTCCTCTTACTAGGACACTGTGAACTTGGTTTGCTTTCTTGAGCTCCTTACCACGAACTAGGCTCTGATACCATGTGAAGATAGTGGGAGAGAAGGAAGGAGTCTCACTTGCGGCCTCGGGGGGGTCACTATGTATAAACCCTCTATACCATGTGCGTTCAAGGCCTATTTCTAAAATCCCTTATCTATAAATTTTTCATTAATAAAATGTACCCCTTTTCTATACAAATCTGTAAATTTTTCTCAAAACTATTTTAAATAGTCCCTTATGTATATTTATTTCTGTAAATTTTAGAAATAAAAAATATCCTTCTATTGAAATCACGTGATATGGTTACATATGATGAGTGACCCACCCGAGCTTGCGGCTTTCTCACATACACAATGGGGGAATACACACAAAGGTGGAGGCTGAAAACAGTTTTCCTCTTCTTAGTTGTGAAAGCCAAAAGAACTCTAGTACAAAGAAATAGAAGAACCCTATATGTGGGTCTCAAACCAAACTCAGCTAACTAAGGTGGCATACTAACTGAGCCACAAACTAGAGTACATAAGGATAGTTGTCATCCAGCTATTATTCATGGGCGGTGTACCAACCGCATCTGCAGCTAACAAGTCGGTGACATAAATGCACAACGGTCACCCTGGCATATCAGGAGTGGAGCTCGATATCTCAACATGTTTTGTGCATGTCCCTGATGCTAACGGAACCAAATGGGAACCGAAGAGCTACAAGTGTATTTTCTTGGGCTACAGTGAAGAGGCGAAGGGTTACCGTCTCTATAATCCTGTTTATACCAAGAAGGTAATAGTAAGTCGCGATGTGGTCTTCTCAAAACAGCCGCATCAATTGGAGGAGGATGCTTCCTTCCCAAACAACCAGGACAAGGATATCCATCCAGTACAACCACCAACAGCAGACCGAACTCCCCCAATGGTGCTTGGGAGGATTCAAGATAAAGAAGAGGAAGAAGATCCTGCAGAACCACAATGGCAACGGCCATTCCCAAAGTGGGTAAAGCAGCATTTGGATGGCAGAGAACCTCCAGCCATTGAGGAGGAACCATCCAAACACCGCCGGTCCAGGAGATCAGAGGAGCAAAGAAGGGTGCAGGAACACTTGGTCAATTACGCTTTGATGACAGAGGTGATCCATGCTAAAGAACCCAAGTGTCTTGAAGAGGCACAGGGTGATGATAGGTGAATGGAGGCTATGCAGTCGGAGTATGGCTCCATAATGAAGAACACCACTTGGGACCTTGTAGATCGACCACCAAAATGCAAGGTAATCGGCACCAAGTGGGTGTACAAGACCAAGTACAAGTCCGACGGCACATTGGATAAGTACAAGGCTCGTTGGCTCGTGGCAAAAGGATTCACACAGGTACATGGTTTTGATTATCAGGATACTTTTGCTCTCACAGCTCGACTAACCACAATTCGTAGTTTTTTGGCTTTAGCAGCACAGGAAAGTTGGCCCGTGTTTCAGATGGATGTAAAATCCACCTTTCTGAATGGAGATCTCAAGGAGGAGGTATACGTGGAACAACCGCCAGGTTTTGTGATCCCCAGTTCAAAAGGTAAATTCTGTAAACTGAAGAAGGCACTTTACGGGCTGAAACAGGCCCCACGAGCGTGGTACCAATGGATTGATGCCTACGTTTTACAAAACGGGTTCAAGAGGAGCCCATCTAATGTGAATTTGTATATCCATAGAGAAGGAGGCAGGTGTATGATCGTGGTCCTTTATGTGGACAACCTTGTCATAATAGGGAACCATGAAGAGAAGATCTCGCAGACAAAGCATTTGCTAGGAAGAGAGTTTGAAATGACAGACCTTGGACTGATGCATTTTTGTTTGGGGATTGAAGTTTGGCAAGAGCCAAAACAGATCTTCATCTCACAGCTGAAGTATGCTGGAGAGATACTGAAGGCATTTGGCATGGCTGAGTGCAAGACAGTTAGCACCCCTATGGAGGTTGACATGAAGCTCTCAAATGAGGATTCATCACCACTGGTGGACGAAGTGAAATACAGAAGGCTTGTGGGCAGTTTGATTTACTTGTGCAACACATGGCCGGACATCAGTTTTGTGACTGGTGTACTAAGCAGGTTTTCCAATAAGCCCCAGGAGAACCATTGGAGGACAGGGATGTAGGTGCTGAAATACATCAAAGGCACACTTGATTATGGTATCACCTATACCAAGGGCAACATCTTGACCGGATTTTGTGACTCGGATTGGGCAAGAGACATGGACAGCAGGAGATGAGTGACAGCAGGTTATTGTTTCTCACTTAATTCTGGAGCTGTGTCAAATTCCCAAATCCATCAAACTTCCTCAAACCCCCTAATCCCCTCTCTTTTCCCAAACACACCGGGGCCTAAATCCCCCCTAAATCCCTGTGGGGGTTAAAGGTCACTGTGCCTTTACCCCGGTCATGTACAATACTCAAACACATATATAAATGAATGAAAAAGAAGATTAGGGTGGTTCTACACCCACCAAAACTTGTGTGGCTCTATGTTTCTCTCTCTCCCTCTTCCGTTCTTGCTTCCGTTGAGAGCACTCTCAACTGGTATCAGAGCCTGGGTGATCTAGCTGAGCGTGCGTGAATGCTTGAAGCTCAGCAGCTCTGTGGGAGGAAGGAGAAGCTCTCTGGGAAGCTTTGTGGGTGACTTTACTTGCATGCGAGTGTGTAGAGACCTTGGAGGAACCTTTGGAAAAGTCACTTTGGTTTTGCGAAGTGGTTTTGAGAGCCTGTTAAGTGTTTTCAAAGAAAAAGTCGTTTTTTGGGCTTTTCCCTATTTTGTTCGATGACAAAGACTCCGTATTGACTTGTAGAGGCAACTATTGCTTGCTTTTGGTGTCCACTTCACTTCAGGAGCTTGGAAACACCTTCATTCTTGAATCTGAGATCATTTCATTGGATTTCTGACTCACTGTGTCAGTTTCTGCGTTTTTCTGCCCGGGTGTTGGAACTCAAGTTTGGAGCAACCATTTGCAGATCTGTCAGTTCTAGACTTAGGAGGTCCTAAAACTTCTATGTTGCTCATCATTTGCACTCTGGTGGAGTTTACAAACAGCTCTGTTTCCAAAAAAGTTTTTCAATCCGTGTGTTGGACCTAGTGATTGAGACCACGGTTTCCAAAACCGTCTTTCCCATTGCATTTCAGACGCCTAAAAACCCCTACCTGTCAGTTCTTATGCGATTCGGTGGAGCATTTTCAGAGTTATAGATCTCTGTGTATTCGATTTTGTCTCTCTGTCATGCATTTTTCATTCTAAGGTTTTGAAACCTTAGATTTATGCCACATGGCAGTGGATAAGTGTTGACTCCCATTTCTCACTCATCGGTTGGGATTTTGGAGTTCCGGCATAAGAGAGATATTTGCATATTTTCTTGCTGAGTCCGATTATGCAATGGCACCCATGTTTTGAGGCATCTCAGGTTCTATTTTCAGTACCGTGGGACTATGATTTCTTGAGTATACCTTATGCAGATCACTCTGGTTGCAGTTTAAGCAGTGTGTGCGCTCATTCGTGGTGTGCATTGGGTTGCAGTGGATGATTTATAGGCCATTTGGATGCATTGCGGTCCTTATTGGATGCGTTGATAGGCCCAAATTTCCTTGTGGGATGCTATTTTTATGGACACTTTGCACATGGATGCTATTTTATGCTCAGGGATAGCTTTGACACATTGTAGGTGATGCACTGATAGTGCTATGCTCTCTTGGATGAGATATTATTGATGCATATGCCACTGGACAGTGTTTATGCTTGAGTCATTTGGCACTTATTGGCATTTTGGATTGCCATTGCAGTTGGCATTTTCTTTTGGGCCAGATTTGCTCATATGGATGCATAGTATATGCACATGAGTCAGATGTATCTTTTGATGCTTTGAGCTTTGAGTTTTGGTGATATTTCACTCTATTGTGGCATACACATTTGGGTGCACCTGATATTTGGTGTGATTCTCTCTTACAGGCACTAGCATTTGGGATTTTGCTTTATTTGCATCATGGCATCCTCTTCCATGTATGAAAAGGAGTTTTTCAACATTAAAAGTTTTGATGGGACAAACTTTTCTTTGTGGAAGAACAGATAAGGGATGTGCTTATTCAAAAGAAGCATATTAAACCCTTGGCAGGGATTGAAGCTAAGCCTGCAAATATGTCTGAGGATGATTGGAATGAGTTGGATGCATTAGCAAAGTCTACTATTAGACTTCATCTTGCAGAGTCAGTTTATTTCACAGTAGTAAATGAGCAAACTACGGAAGATTTGTGGAAGAAACTCTGTGCCACTTATGAGAAGGAAACTACCTCTAATAAAGTTTATCTCATAAAGAGGTTGTTTGAGCTGAAGATGAAGGAAGGGGTCTCCATTGCTTCTCACTTGAATGAATTCAATATTATTTTCAGCCAGCTTCAGGCTTAGAAGATGAATTTTGATGCGGAGACTAAGGCAATATTTCTCTTATGTTCATTGCCATCCTCATGGGATACCTTCCGTACAGCTGTCAGTAACTTTGCACCTAGTGGAGTACTGAAATTTGATGATGTTGTGGGTAGCTTGTTGGCCGAGGAGATTAGACAGAAGTCTATGGACGGCAATAAGCAAGATGCAGCCTTAAATGTGCAAAGGGGCAGATCGCAGTTCAGGGGGAAGTCCCAAGAAAGAGGGAAGTCTCGTAGCAAATCCAGGGCATGGAACATTGAGTGTTACCACTGTGGCAAGAAGGGCCATATGAAAAAGGATTGCTACAAGCTAAAAAGAGAGCAAAAGGATAAGAAAAAGAATGCAAATTGGGGTGCAAATCAAAAGGAAGAGAGCCCAAGGGAGGACAAAGGAAAAGTGAAGATCGAGGAGATCAATGCAGTCACACATGATAGTAACAATGACGTTCTCTTCATGTCTATTTTATCTGCAGAGTTGCTTACCACTTCAGATGATGCATATTCCTAGGATTGGATTTTGGATTCTGGTGCTTCATTCCATGTTACTCCCCATAGGGAATGGTTCTCCACTTATGACAATGGAAAGACAGGTTGTGTGCATCTTGGAAATGACTATGCATGTGACATAGTGGGAGTAGGTGACATAAAGTTTTCTTTTGCAAATGGGTCTGCATTTATTTTGAAACATGTGAGACATGTGCCTAAGTTGACCAAGAGTCTTATTTCAGTGGGTCAGCTAGATGATGCTGGTTTTCACACCACTTTTGGCTTTTAGAGTTGGAAAATTCATAAGGGCTCTATGCTTTTGGCCAGGGGTGCCAAGTGTGGGACTTTGTATCCCTTACGTGTATTAGGGGTATTTGATCATGTTGTTGCAATAACCAAGCAGCCAAGCACTTCTTTGTGGCATTGCAGGTTGGGGCACATGAGCCAGAATGGAATGAAACTCTTATGCCGTTTGGGTTATGTACCGCATTTGAGTTTCTCTGATTTTGAATTTTGTGAGCACTGTCTCTATGGGAAGCAGACTAAATCAGCCCATAAAAGAAGGGGAAAGAAAGAGTTTGAAAAGCTTGATTTGGTGCATTTAGATGTTTGTGGTCCCATGCCTACATGGTCATTAGGCGGGGCTGAATACTATGTGGCATTCATTGATGATGCAACTAGGAAAGTGTGGGCTTATGCTATAGCTCGGAAGAGTGATGTGTTCCAGGTATTTTAGAAATGGTTGGCCTTGGTTGAGAATCAATCAGGTAGAACGCTTAAATGCCTACGGACTAACAATGGTGGAGAGTATCTCTCTCATGACTTTTAGCATTTCTGTGATACACGTGGGATTAAGAGGGAGCTCACATCCCCTCGTACTCCAAAGCAAAATCCAGTTGCAGAAAAGATGAACCGTACCATTCAAGAAAGGTTGCAATGCATGCTTTCCAATGCAAGTCTTTCTGGTGGTTTTTGGGCTGAGGCAATGAAGACTGCAGTGCATGTGATCAATAGATCACCTAGTAAGAGTTTGGATGGTGGTATTCCTGAGGAGGCATGGAGTGGCAAGAAGCCCTCTTACTCTCATTTGCATATATTTGGGTGTGAGGCATATGCACATGTGCCAAAAGAGCTTCGAAAGAAGCTAGATCCTAAGTCTAGGAAATGCATCTTTCTAGGTTATGGTGAAAGTGGAGAGATGGGCTATCGTCTCTGGGATCCAGAAGTAAAGAAGATCATATGCAGCCATGATGTAGTCTTCAATGAGAAGAAGATGCATAAGGCACCCATGAGGGATGTGGAAATGAGGAGAATCACTTTCCAAGATGTGAATCCACCTGCATATGTTGATAGACAGCAAGCTGTCCATGCACCAAATGTGCAAGAAATGGTACCACCAAGTACTCCCATAGGTATACAATCAAGGGTAGATGATGGATCATCTATTGGTGGAAATGATGAGCCAAATGTGGCTGATATGCAAGTGGGACAGCAAGTTGAAATGCCCTTGAGAAGATCATCTAGAGTGTCTAGACCACCTGATAGGTTTGTTCCAGGGGTAGACTATGTGATGCTTACTGATTGCAGGGAGCCTTCTTGCTACAGAGAGGCTATGATACGTGAGGATCAACGCAAGTGGGAGTATGCTATGCAATCAGAGATGAGTTCACTTATGAAGAATAAGACTTGGGACTAGGTTTCTTTGCCACATGGAAAGAAAGCATTGCCATGTAAATGGGTCTACAAAATGAAGGTCACAGGTGATGATGTGCCTAGGTACAAGGCCCGTTTGGTCGCTAAAGGGTTCAAGAAAGAGAAGGGTGTCGACTTTGATGAGATATTCTCTCCAGTTGTGAAGATGACCACACTTAGATTCATGCTTGGACTAGTGGCATCAGAGGATATGGAGCTTATGCAGATGGACGTAAAGACAGCTTTCTTGCATGGGGATTTGCATGAGGAAATTTACATGGTGCAGCCAGAAGGCTTTGAAGAAAAGGGCAAAGAGCATTTAGTTTGCAAGCTAAAGAAGAGTCTCTATGGTCTTAAGCAAGCACCTAGAGAATGGTATCAGAAGTTTGATGCTTTCATTCGGTCCCAGGGTTTTAGAAGGAGTGAAATTGATCACTGCCTCTACACTAAAAGGGCTAAGGATAATAGCCTGATAATCCTGGCACTATATGTGGATGATATGCTATTGGCTAGCAAGAATACTTATGAGCTAGATGCATTAAAGGCCAAGTTGCATGAGGCCTTTGATATGAAGGATTTGGGACTTGCAGGTCATATTCTTGGTATGCGCATCACGCGTGATCGGAGTAGGAAACTCCTTTGGCTTTCACAAAAAGAGTATGTTACAAAAGTATTGCAACGTTTCAATATGGAGGGGGGGAAGGCAGTGAGTACTCCATTGCCTCCATATGTGAAACTGAGTCATACAGATAGTCCCAAATCAGATGAGGAAAGGGCGATGATGGCCAAGGTTCCTTATGCATCAGCAGTTGGGAGTCTTATGTATGCTATGATAGCTAGTAGACCAGACATTGCATTTGCAGTGGGAGTTGTTAGCCGGTATATGGCTAATCCAGGAAAGAGGCATTGGGAGGCAATTAAGTGCATCATGAGGTACATGAAGGGTACCAAGGAGATGTGCATCTTCTTTGGTAGAGGAGACATGCGTGTACTTGGGTGCACAGATTCAGACTATGCAGGGCATGTGGATAGTAGTGTGTTCATGGATCTCTGGTTATGTGTTCACCTTTGTAGGTGGTGCAGTGTCGTGGATGTCTCGCGCACAGAAGTGCATTGCTTTGTCTACCACAGAGGCTGAGTATGTTGCAGCCATAGAGGGTTGCAAGGAGGCTATATGGCTTGATCGACTAGTGGGAGATTTGGGGATTCATACAGGTGTACCGACATTGCATAGTGATTCCATGAGTGCTATTCAGCTAGCACGGAATCCGGTCTTTCATGCAAAGACCAAACACATTGAGGTCAGGTACCATTTCATCAGGGAGGTACTAGAGGACAAGCACATAGAGCTTGTCAAGGTTCATATAAATGATAACCCTACAGATATGCTGACGAAGAGTCTACCTAGTCAGCGGTTTGAGTATTGTCGTGTATTGATGGTCATTGGATAGTATGCTCACTAGTTGTTCTCCCTTAAAGGCACATTGTCCTTTAAGTGGGAGGTTGTGGGGGTTAAAGGTCACTGTGCCTTTACCCCAGTTATGTACAATACTTAAACACATATATAAATGAATGAAAAAGAAGATTAAGGTGGTTCTGCTCCCACCAAAACTTGTGTGGCTCTCTGTTTCTCTCTCTCCCTCTTCCGTTCTTGCTTCCGTTGAGAGCACTCTCAATCTCTCCAACACTCACTCACCCCCCAAAATCCCTAAAGCCTAAACCCCCAAAAAACCCATGTTTTGTTGGTATGGGCATCGGTATATACTCACGACCATAGCGACGTCCATACTGATGCTCTATGGTATGGGTTCTGGGAACTAAAATCCCATGTTCATCCTGCGATTTCACTTTCAGCTCACAATCACCCGCAACCCTTGCCTCCTCACTCCTGCCTCCTCCCTCCCCCTCCCACCTCTCCATCCTCTCCTACATTCTCCCTCTGCACCTACAAGACTTGCTGCAACTCCCTCTCCATCTCAAGGTAAGAATTTCTCTCTCTCCCTTGTATTTCAAGTTTGTTTGGTTTCTTTGTCTTTCTTTCTAAATCTCCTCTTATTCCCCTTCCTCTACTTTCACTTTCCCTTCCTTTCTCTCTAAAGTTACTCTCCTCCTTTCCTTCCCTTTTCTTTCTCTAAAGGAAGAAACAATACATGAAACACAATCATGAAAGAGAAGAGTATGAAAGCTCTACCTATTGTTTTCATGCTTTCTTCTTGTTTGTAGGCTTCTCTTTGTCTCTTCAATCCCTACCCTTTGGAATGTTGCTTCTCCAAACTCCTCCTTTCACTAATTAGTTTTCTTTAAATGATATTTTTCCTCTCTTTTATAGGGCAATAAACACGAAACACCTCCTCTTCCAAGTGGGATCATCCGGTGCCAAGACACGTACTTTCCAACAAGTAAGAACGGGGGACGAGCATTTTCTGAGCGAAATCTTCCGAGAGTTCGAGCGAAGGAAAAAAAAAGCTTCCAACTATGCATAAATATGGCAAAAATCGATCAGAAGAAAACATAGTTTCACTTAGAAATATGCAAAGTATTATAGCAATGCCTATTTTATACAAAAATCTTTAAGTGAATCTTTAGGAATGGTGAGAGCATAATGGGATGGCTTTTGAAGAAACCCACATGTAGAGTAGACTTCTCTATGGAAATTCCCTTATGATCCTTCTTACAACTTTTACTTAATAGGGGGTGACATTGAAAACCCTCTCTCAACCTATCTTCATGAAAGGGTTTCTTAAAAGAAAACTCATTGAAGCAAGCCATCCAAGTAGTTTTGCTAGTGAAACCCCTTTGAAGCAGGTCTCCCAAGGTTGGACAACACTTTTAAAAGTGACATAACTTTCATATCCAATGTCCAAATATAGTCATTCCAAGGTAGTTTCGCTTGCGAAACTACCTTGGACAACACTTTTAAAAGTGACATAACTTTCATATCCAATGTCCAAATATAGTCATTCAACCACTCAAATTGATCGGAACACCCCATTTGAGCACATATGTGGAGTTATATTTTGGAAAATCTTGCATATATAGTATTAAATATTACATGTATTTTATGAGAGTGATATATAAGCCCAAGTTAATACTTATTTATAGTAATTTAAACTTCTTTAGAAACATGTCCATAAATATCTTGTTATTTAGCTATAAAAACACTAAAAAGATATTACCATATGATATAAATGTGTTAATAAGTAATTATATATGCATAGTATTATTACATTGAGAGTGATTATGAGGGATGTTTCTTAAAGGAATCAACACACTTTTTTAAGGTAATAACAGGGGTACAAAGGGATGTCTCTAAATAAGAAAATTATGTTGTGTAAAAATGAATGAGTGACTAGTCTGTATATTTTTATGATAAAGGGATCTAGTTCTAGTGAAAATAAAAGTGTAAAAACCATGTTTCCTAAAGAAATACATTTTTTTAAGTCTCTTGAAAAACACGCTCAGATAAACCTGCTCATAGGTTTTTGCTCATAAAATTGACGCATCCGTAAGAACGTGATTGGCCTACAGCTAGCACCTTGAGTGCTAGTTGCAGTGATGGGCATAGGAACTCTCCTCTCTTTTCCCCCTTTTTCCCATATCTTTTTCTCTCCTCTTTTCTCTTGCTCCTTTGTCTCTTTCTCTCCTTTTCTCCTCTCTTTTCCCTCCCTCTTTTCCCCTCTCTTTGCCCTCTTTCTCCCCTCTCTTTTCCTCTGCCATCTTGTCTTTTCCCTCACTCCTTTCCTTTTTCCTTTCTCTTATTTTCACATACTTTTTCTCCCCTCTCTTTCTCTCTTATTTCCTCTCTTTCTCTCTTATTTCCTCTCTTTTCTCCTCTCTTTTCTCTCTTTTCTCCTCTCTTTTCCCTCCCTCTTTCCCTCCCTCTACTCCCCTCTCTTTTCCCTCACTCTTTTTCCCTCTCTTTTCCTCTTCCATCCTCTTTTCCCCTCCCTCTTTTCCTCTCCCTCTTTTCCCCTCTTTTCCCCTCTCTTTTCTCTCTTTGTCCCTCTCTTCTACCCTCTCTTTTTCCCCCTCTTCTCTTATTTCCCCTCTTCTCCCCTCTCTTCTCCTCTCTTCTCTTATTTCCCCTCTCTTTTCTCTTTTTTTTCCCTCTCTTTTCCCCCTCTTTCTCCCCTCTCTTTCTCCCCTCTTTTCCTCTCTTTCTCCTCTCTTCTCTTATTTCCTCTCCCCTCTTATTTCCTCTCTTCTCTTTTCTCCTCTCTTTTCCCCTCTCTTTTCCCTCTTTCTCCCCTCTCTCTTTCTCTCTTATTTCCTCTCTTTTCTCCTCTCTTTCCCTCTCTTCTTTTATCTCCTCTCTTCTCTTATTTCCTCTCCACTCTTATTTCCTCTCTTCTCTTTTCTCCTCTCTTTTACCTCACTCTTTTCCCCCCTCTTTTCCCTCTTTCTCCCCTCTCTCTTTCTCTCTTTTTTCCTCTCTTTTCCCCCCCTCTTTTCCCCTCTTTCCCCCTATCTTTTCTCTCTTTCCCCCCACTCTTTTCTCCTCTCTTTCCTCCCTCTCTTTTCCTCTCGTTCCCTCTCTTTTCTCCTCTCTTCTCCCCTCTCTTCTCCTCTCTTGTCTTATTTCCTCTCTTCTCTCATTTCCTCTCTTTCTCTCTTATTTCCTCTCTTTTCTCCTCCGCTTTCCCCCTTTTCTCCTCTCTTTTCGCTCTTCCTCCCCTCTCTTGTCTCTCTTCCTCCCCTCTCTTTTCTCTCTTTTCCCCCTCTCTTTACCCTCTTTTTGCCCTCTTATTTCCTCTCTTTTCTCCTCTTTTCCCTCCCTCTTTTCCCCTCTCTCTTTTCTCCCCTCTCTCTTTCTCTCTTGTTTCCTCTCTTTTCTATCTTATTTCCTCTCTTTCTCTCTTATTTCCTCTCTTTTCTCCTCTCTTCTCCCCTCTCTTTCCCCTCTCTTTTTCCCTTATCTTTTCTCTCTTTTCAAAAGCCTACAGCATAACAAATAACAAAGAGAGAGATACAACATAATCTCATCATAGAGCATAACAAATATCCAAGAGGGGTCACAACAAATATGCAAGAGAGGACTCCCTCTCATATACTAGAAACTGCAATTACATTCTCCAAATTGGAGTACTTTATAATACTTTAGTCTTCTCATAGTTTGGTCTTCGATGAAGTGCTACCCTCTCCTTTGTCATCTATCTTCTTCTTCTTATCCTTCACCTCTTTTTTCTTCTTCTCCTTACTCCAAAGAGCTTCCTTTGTGTGTGGCCTTCCTCTTGTATGTAGCTCAGCATACACTCAATATAATCCTCTAATATTTCACGATTGGTCTTGTCCTGGTCAGAATAATCCTTGGCACCCATGGCATGTGTGGAGGGACACAAATGCACCCCAGGGAGCAATGGTACAACTACCTCCCCACCCTTTATATTGTAATATTGATGGTACAACTCCTCCAAGAATGCTATCAAAGCTTCTTTGCTAGGGTTCATTGGGAGTAGGAGCGAGAGAGCAACGAGAAGGGAGCGACGAGAAGGAAGCGATGAGAGAGTGATGAGGAGTAGCAAAGTGGAAGGAGTGGAAGGAGGGGAATGGCAATAAGGGAACAACAAGAGAGCAACGAGAAGGGAATGAGCTATAGACCAAAAGGGAACGGTGAGAGATATAGCAGGGGAGTAGTGTGAAACGAGGATTACCAAAAAGCGAGCGACAAAAAACGAGCAAACCAAAAAAAGCGAGCGATAAAAAACAATAAAAGATTTATAAATCCCCCATTTTAGTAGCAAAAAATAATAACTTATTCAAAAGTGCATATGTTCCCTCAATGCCAGAAGGTTAAACATGCATATAACTTTAAAGCCATTAACACTAATTTCACATCATCCATGAGACAGTTTGTATGTTTAACTTCCAAGTCATTGTTTGTATCAAAGGCAAACCCTACTGCAATCAAGTTCTCTCTTTCCACTAGAGTAATTGAGATCATCTTTCCAAGGACTCCTTGCATGGATTAGTCTAGATTCCATGCATATGTAAATGCTTAGGTTTTTTAACTCTGTTCACTCTTGGAACAAAACCCATGTTTCTTTGTTACTGCAAAAATATCCTTCCCTAATGATTTATTCTTACCTCCCACTAATCTTACCAACGTAGCAAATTAGCCACAAATTCATTTTTTGATGCATTAAATTTTACTAGATGGTGCACAAAGACATGATAATCGCCTAAAGTACGCCTTGCCATTTGATTTGATAAGTAACATGACCCTCTTTGGACTTGTGAATCAAAAGATATAGGGATGCGAAAATGTCCTCTTTTGGGCCAAAACAAGGAGCGCGTTAACGCGCTCCTTGTTTGGACTTGTGAATCAAGGACCCTCTTTGGACTTGTGAATCAAAAGATATAGGGATGTGAAAATGTCCTCTTTTGGGCCAAAACAAGGAGCACGTTAACGCGCTCCTTGTTTTGGCCCAAAAGAGGACATTTTCACATCCCTATATTTTGGCAAGATGTCAACATTTGATTGTTTTGGCCCAAAAGATGAGTTTTTAACATCCCTGCATCTTTTGATTATCAAATATAAATGGCATAATGTTACATATCAAATCAAATGACAAGGCATGATTTAGATGAATATCATGCCTTTTTGCACCATCTAAAAAACTTGTGTACATCAGGATATATAAATTTTGTGACACATAACCACCTTTTTGAATACTTTGTACTTCAAGCAATTATTTTATAAAAAACTTAGATTCTTTCTTTGCTTGCTTGATTTTCCAACCACTTCAACTAATTGTCGCTCGCTTTTTTGGGCTCCCTCGCTTTTTCTCGCTCGCTCTATTGACTGCCTCGAAACGAGGAAGAGAGGAGGGGAGACTTTAAAGATTGAGGGAGGATGAAGCAGAGAATGAAAAAGTAAAGAATCAAATGTACAAAAGTCGAGGAGGATAAAGTGGATAGGATGTGATTGGCGCAGATTGTGGAATAAAGGAGAGTGGATGCAATAAATTTTCCTTCAATTATCTTTTTGTAATATATTGGCTTGTACGATATATATAATTTTTTGAATAGAAGTGAATGTGAATGTAGCTTGTTTGTACCCTGAATTCTTTTACAGATCTTGAATGAGTGACCTAATATGATTTGTAATGTGTTTTGTATGCCCGTATTTGGTTGTTTTTTTCAAACAAATTATAAATGGAATGCCCTCCTCCTCGACAGTCTTCCGTAAACCCCAAGCCACTTCCCCATGTTGCTATCATTCTGGACACTGATACTCTGCTATCACATGTAGTAGAAAAAATTGTGCATGATGGAGATTGGATAAATTTTAACATCGAAGTGCATACATATGCATATGGTGGGGTCCTGACCGATCACACCGGGAGCAACATTTTCTGAGGGTCACACAAAACAACCTACAGGATCTCTGCAGAGACCGCTTCGAGCCACTCATTAATAAGGAGGAGACTATCAAAGACATAATGGTTTGTGTAGACATCTTCTTGGACCATGAGTACATTGTCCAAGGAGAGTATCAATATATATCAGAAGACGTGGAATATGAGGTGCCAAGTGACCGATCTAGCCCCATGAGGAGGAGGACAATACAAGTGATAGTAATGTAGAGTAGTAGACCTCCTCCTCTCTTTAGCATATGCCTGAAAATGTCTTTTTTGGAGACAAATTTTGTTTAATAATCTCTTTTTGTAAGAATTTTTGTATATAAACACTCTTTTGGAGATAAATTTTGTACCTAAACACTCTTTTGGACCCAAATTTTGTATATGAATACTCTTTTGGATACATATGGTAATGTATTTTATCGACATATATGATAATATACGATGAAATCTTAAGTAAATTTTCTTTTCATAGTTTTAGTAAATTGAACTTGAGTTTTAAGTAGTAAATTGTCTTTTAAGTAAAGCGTAGGTGTTTATTGCTTTTTTCACTCCTTACCTGCATTTATGTTTGTGTTTGTGTTTGTGTTTGTTTTGTTGTTTGTGTCTGTGTTTGTCCAATCCCCCCAAATTAGACTCAAATCAGATATATCAACACGTTGCATGTCCGGAGAGCACAGACCCTATGATCATGGGACCCCTTGTAGGATGAGACATCTGAGTTGTACTATCCAGAGGACTTCAATTCCACTCAGCAAACTCCTAGCCCTGTGACTACCCCTAGGTGGACTTCCCACGGGCCAACTCCTCAGGGGCCTACCCCTGTGATTACCCCTCAGGGAAATCCTTTGCTAGCAACCCATGGCTTCATCGGGAGTCTCGATGAGTTTGTCGCACAACATTAACACACCAACCACATCACTACAAGGTCATTTTTCTTTCGAATGACGAGCTCTATGCCTTACTCTGTAACTTGAACAATCAATAGAGGGCCATTGTTGAGGACATCAGGCTCAAGAAAAGTTGCAACCACAAAGAAGATTCCATCTATTTCTCTCAGGGGATGCAGGAATAGGAGGAGAAGAGAGGATGGGTTGCAAGGTTGGAGGAGAGGGGAGGAGGAGTTGCAAGGTTAGGAAA
Organism: Dipteris shenzhenensis; assembly: GCF_047967505.1. Classification (NCBI taxonomy): domain Eukaryota; kingdom Viridiplantae; phylum Streptophyta; class Polypodiopsida; order Gleicheniales; family Dipteridaceae; genus Dipteris; species Dipteris shenzhenensis. The sequence goes on from NC_141627.1 coordinate 20,511,543, forward strand.
ATATTCATGCTAATGCTTTTGGTACAGGTGCTGCTTCCCCTCTACTCACACAAGAAAACATCATATGTGGAGCTCCCAAAGGTGTTGCTTCTATCCTACATCGTAAGGGCTCCACACATACATTCTTTGCACTATCCAAAGATGCATACCTCGTGGTCATTGACGAGATCTCACTAATAGGAGTAAACACGTTCCTCACCACAGACATGTGCTTACATGAGATAAAGCACAACCATGACAAGCCTTGTGGTGGGGTTGATGTACTACTATCTAGTGACCTAAGCTGGTTGCACAAAAGACTCCTAGATATTTCTTGAGAGATTCACACTCTTCTTGAATGCTTTTGGAGGTCACACGTGTTGTACTACCACCTAGACATTCCCATGCACCAAAAAACCCAAGATTTCCTTTCCTTGCTAAATAAAATCAGGGTCAGGGAGCAAACCAATGCTGACCTCAAACTTCTAAACCAAGATTAGACAATCACCCTTCAATTATATTGTGCCACACCTTTCTACACAAACTCTTCCAAAAACAAACACCACAACTATGTCTTTAACATGCTCAATGCACAACTGCATATATTGAAATCCACGGATGTTAGGCACAAAACATGCAACCAAACCATAAGCATCCCTATGGACCCAAGGATGACAGCTGGGCTACAATTAGTACTATGATTGACACAAGGGATGATTGTTGAAGTTTGTTCTCGAAAACCCGATATTAACGATGGGATAGTGAATGATGTGGATGGCTTCTTCAAAGACAGCAACAGTGAATCAAATACACCAGTCACTTGAATTGAGTTTAATGACACTTGGACAAGAATGAGAGCAAGCTCCAATAATAAGTTCTTGTACAAAGATGCGGATGGCTTCTTCAAAGACGGTAGTAGTGTATCAAATTCACCAATCATTTGAATTGAGTTTAATGACACTTGGACAAGAATGAGAGCAAGCTCCAATAATAAGTTCCTATACAAACGGCGGCTACCGCCACCGCAGTGGATGCCCATTTTGTGCATTTTAGGTTAGGAAGAACCACCTCAACAATGTTTTTCGTAAGCAATTTCCCATTAAACCAGCTAGGTGCCCATACTGTGCACCGTTTGCAAGAGCTAACAATGGAATTGGTTGTGTTTGATCCATCAAATGTCAAAATGCATGGCCTCATTTACACTATTATTTCTCGTGTACATGACCCCTCTAGTTTACTCTTCCTTATCTCCAAGTTAGAACACAAGGATGTGAAAGTAGACTTGATGGTGCAACAAGAGGTCGAACAACTAAAAAGTAGATGAGTGCAATCGACTAGAGCGACTTTGCTACTGAGATACCCAAAAAGAGAATACTATAATGTTTGTAAACAAGGTCTTTAACTTTCCCATGCAGAGGATATTTTACATTGCGAGAACATGCTTGCTGCAACAGTTCTTTGTCTACAAGGGACATGAAGCAAAGGTAAACATTCGGTGCACATACCAACATTTTTGCACACTTCCATTGACAATGGTCTCAACATCGGGACCTACTACAAAGATTTTCTCTATCTACTAAATCAACACAAGATCCACTACTACGAAACTAGGTAGAAATGGCAGCCCAAAAGTGACATTTCTACATTATTAAATGGCACTTTCTTGCCGCCATTTCCACATGTGCCATTTTTTGGAAATGGCAACCAAAAGTGCCATATATTTTTGCCATTTTTATGTCTATAATGGCAAGCGGAATTGCCATATATTTTGCCATTTTTAGATATGAAATGGCAACTAAAAGTGCCATATAGATTTGCCATTTTCACATACAAAATGGCAACCAAAAGTGCCATATATTTTTGCCATTTTTATGTCTGAAATGGCAACCGAAAGTGCCATATATTTTGCCATTTTTTACGTATGACATGGCAACTAAAAGTGCCATATAGTTTTGCCATTTCCACATGCAAAATGGCAACCAAAAGTGCCATATATTTTCGCCAGTTTAATGTCTGAAATGGCAACCAAAAGGGCCATATATTTTGCCATTTTTATGTATGAAATGGCAACTAAAAGGCACATATAGTTTTGCCATTTTTACATGCAAAATGGCAACCAAAAGTGCCATATATTTTTGCCATTTTGATGTCTGAAATGGCAACTAAAAGTGCCATATATTTTGCCATTTTTACGTATGAAATGGCAACTAAAAGTGCCATATAGTTTTGCCATTTCCACAACCGAAATGGCAACTAAAGGTGCCCATTTCCACAACCGAAATGGCAACCAAAAGTACCATATATTTTTACCATTTTTAATGTATGAAATGGCACTACATTTGAGATCAACTGTGAAAGAAATGACAAAAGGTGACATAAAAATTGTCACTTATTATATTCGAAATGGCAAAAGATGACATAAAATTTGCAAGATTTCATGTTGAAAATGGAAATGAAGTGACATACAAAATGTTGGTTATTATGTTACAAATGGCAAGAAATGGTATCACAATTGCCATTTCTTATTTGATAAACAACATCATTCAAAATGGGCAAAAAATAAACTGAACTACTAACTTTTAAAATGGGAAAAAAAGTTACATGACATTGGAATCTTAAATGACTAAAATTTTACATTTGATACTTAGTATCCATGAATGAAACTTATTGTCTTAGTGTGAAAGATTAATCAAAAGTCTTAAGTGCATCAGTACTCATAATACACAATGTGAAGAAGTGAGCTAAAATTCTAATGAATAACTTTTACCTTTTATAACACATGCATTTTACTTGATAACAAATATTATTCAGTAGTTGATTGAGGAATAAATAATACAATTTGTACATAGCAAAATAAAATATAAAATTATAAAGACATTACATGAAGAGTTTTCCAAGTAACATTCAAGCCTACAGCTTGACCCAATGTCTGAATCTCATCATTTGCTTTAAATATACAAGCATCCTTACTAATTGCATCATCAACTTGTACTGCTACATAACCAACTCTTATTGATATAGTATGAAATCTACCAAGCTAATTATTGTCCCTATTCCAACTGTCTTTTGAGTCCTTATGTAAGATCTTTACTCGTTCAACGTTGTCTCCTTTGAGAAGCATCAACCTACAAAGATACATTCAAAAGATCATTAGTAGAATATTTGTTTAAAATATCCTTATGCAAAATATCCAAAAATTTTATGGTCATTGCAATACTAATTAAGAAAAATAAATAAATTTAACTTACTCAAAAAACAGGCATGTCATTTGTTTTTGTTGTTGTCTTTTCTACTCCAATTGTTGATTCATTAACCTTTTTAAAATAAAGTAAATATGATACTTAATAATGCTTCATGTGAATGCTTTCTACTCTACTCAAATATCCATAAACCTTTTTAAAACAATATCTACAATACACGCATGCATGCATGTGTGTGTGTGTGTGTGTGTGTGTGTGTGTGCGCGTGCATGAATCATCTTTTTTGTGAAAATTATCATGAAGTAGGCATGAAATTTACGAATCATGTGTGTGTGTGTGTTTGTGTGTGTGTGTGTGTGTGTGTGTGTGTGTGTGTTTTGTAAATCAGTCATATGCCACTTGCCATAATCCTTAATTATCATTTGAATGCAAATGCAACATACAAAACTTTCCCAAGCAAAATCCAAACCCTCATAAGGATGCAACCGAAGAGGCTGAATGGCAAGTAAGATGGCTTCCTGAAATTGCTTGTGCGAAAGGTAGGCATTATTCACATGAAGCATCCTAGCACTTGAAGGTTGTAAATCATTTACTGTTTAAGCAAAACATAAATCCAACCACAAGGGCGCATGATTCGATAGTTGAAGAGAGTAGTCAACCCACAAATTACATGTGAAAGCATCAAACTAATGCACATTCAATAGGTACCATCTGTCCAATCTCGTCGCCCCGTAATGGGAAAGTGCATTATGATGATATGTGGATCCCAGGCTAAGAGATTTTCCACAAATCTTACATTAGAGCTTAGTTTTTGATCTTCTTCTTGCCTTACAAGAACCGGTTAAGGCATACAATCTCATGAAACTTGGGATTCATTACGTTGTTGATGTGGTGGATGTTCAGGGGAATATTTTATCATTTCCAAATGCTTGTCGTCGATTTCCCCTTGGTATGCATCATAGACCAATATGGAGTAAAATAAGCATCTTGTTGCAACACCTACTCCCAATTCCACCTTATGATGGCTCCCTCCAACTTCAAAATTGGCAGCTCATGCCCTATAATCAGGGATTATGCCCCATTTCTTTGCAAGCCATTTCTTATATGCAAACTTATAGGCTGATTTTGCCTCCTCCATGGATTGTGCAGCATGGGAATACCCTCTGGCATTTGCACAAATCTCTTTCATGGTGGAAGTCAAATCTCAAAGTAGTATGGAGAAGTAAGCTATCTTTAAAGCAAAGATTTTTTCTTTGGAGATGTTTCGTGGGCGTTTTTTTAGTGGGAGTCACTTTGGGCAAACGTGGGATTGCAGATCCTCATTGTTTGAGGTGTTCTACTTCTGCCCAGACAATTCCACATCTTCTTTGGTTTTGTCCTCACTCTAGAGCACTCTTGGACAACATTTCCCACTGTCTTCACTTGAGAATCCCAGGTCATCGATTTGGGAAGTTTTTCTAGTTATTTGGCAGATTGACTCCTCGGGGGGTCCACCTTGTGTAAGCCATGTATACAACATGCGTCCAAAGGTATTTTTAAAACCCCTTTGTAAGCCCTTTTGTCCTACTTTATATACCCCTATTGTGAATTTTTGGGTCAATAATTATATCCGTTATATAAATGTGAAATTTAAAAAGCATGATTTTTTTGACCTCCTCTTTTACATTTGAATCTCATTTTACAATGAACGCTACCTATGAGAAGCTATGTCGTGCGAATGCTTACAAATTGCACGTAAAACGACTTGACTCTTATGAACACTCTACTAGAGGAATTGCGGATCATGTCAATAGACTGGAGTGCTCCTGAGGCTAGATTACTTGGAGACTTTGATTCTCATAAGCATTCTACCAAAGGAATTGTAGACCATGTCAAAAGACCGAAGTGCTCCTGAGGTTAGAATGACTTATTTCTTTGATGAGTAAGCATTCTAACAGGGGAATTGTAGGCTGCATCAAAAGATCAGATTGCTCCTAAGGCTAGATTACTTAGAGACTTTGATTCTCATAAGCATTCTACCAAAGGAATTGTAGACCATGTCAAAAGACCAAATTGCTCCTGAGGTTAGAATGATTTGACTCAATTATTTCTTTGATGGCTTGATTCTCATAAGCATTATACCAGGTCATGTCAAAAGACCAGAGTGCTCCTGAGGTTAGAATTCTTAGAGACTATACACTAAGTCAAAACTATAAACTTTAAAGCTACAAGAATGTTCTACTCCTTTGGAATAAATGTCATAATGCAATTGTGAAATATTTTGTAGTATTTCAAATGATAACATATAACGGAGTATCTTAGTGTTATGCTCTAGCCGAGATAGCATGACCTCGAAAAGATCGGTGGGCATTTTCCCTTAGATGACCGACTTTTGTAATATTTTATGTGCGTAAATAAAATGGTCAAGGGAAGTAACTGCCAAGGTCCTAGGTGAGGGTGTATTGGCATCGACTAGGTGGTTCTGAGTGCTCAGGCCTAGGTGCACCTAAATGTGTAAAAATGCCAAGGGGCAAATGTTTTAATTGTGCCCCAAGAGAGGGGTAAATGGTGTACCAAGCTAAAGGTCTAGAATGATGACATGTGGCAGAGGGAACCATCTAGGGAACTGAGGGCTTGTGGATAGGCATGAAGGAAATAAAGTTATGTATCTTTGTGAGCATGCCATCCATGAGATAGGCTGGGAGGATATTCGGGATGCCAGCGCCTGTGAATTTCGTCTGTGAATCAGTGGTAAGAAAGAGAGATTAGTCAGGGAATGTGTCATTTGGTATCAGAGCACAGAACATCTGGGAGCGTGGATGAACGAGTTGCGTAGAAGGGACGAGCTGTCTATGTGAATCCGTTGGTTTACGGTCAGCTTGGAGCCAGGGAACGATGGCACGTGACACTGAAGTTAGGGGCAGGCCCTTCGACGCGATGAGCGGTGTTGGGTGAAACACCTGTGAAATCAGCGTGGCTCAGGTGGACGAGGGGATTCATGCGAGTTTTATAGAAGCAAGGCTTTAGTGCAGGATTACGCTGTGGATAGTCACGGACGTCATCGCAAGCGTGAGGAACTTGTGGAGGACCTTCTTCTTGAATAAGCTCAGAAGGTCATATCAGAAGAAATAATTAATGACCGTCGGCACCACTCAGCATGAGGAAAGCTAGAAAAAAAAAAAAAAAAGCACATCGATGTCACAGAGTGAATGAAGACGACGAATGAGGATTTCAATTATGCCAGAGCCACAAAATTGCAATGAATAGCGTCTGTTTCTTAAGAACAACACTATCAAGCTTGGGAAACCTTCACCGGCTGGGAAACCTTCACCGGCTGCGGATATTTTTTCGGCAAGGACGTGCAAGGAGAAAACATGCGCCATGTTTTCGGAAACAATTATCGAAAAGACCTCAGTAGCAAGCTATGCAAAGCGCAAATGCGGGTAGAGAGAGTGGTAAAAGCAAGGGACAACGAACATATTTCATTCCTGGCTATAGCTTATTACTTCTCTCGGAAGCTGGGCCAAAAGATGCTTGTAAAACTCAGATCTCGTGAAGGCTCAGGTAGGCGATAGCGATGCAAGGATGCAGAAGATTTTCAGATTTGACGATTTTGAAATGAAAAAGCTCCGATAGCTCAACGATGTGGGAATTTCATCATCAAATAGGCCAAGACTAATACATCGTGCAAATTACGTAGTTTGGCAGTGGTTCGACAATTTTATTGAAAATCTGAATACCAGGGATAGGAGTATCCATTCAAGACTTCGCGGAACTTCCAGGGGGCATCTTTTTTTCCTTCTATACAAATTTTCAGTTTTCAGTTGTAGTCTATTATTCCTGTACATTATTCCTGTACAGCAAAAGGGGAGTTCGAAGTGTGATATATTTTTGGGGTTTTGACGTACGAAAAGAAGTTATTTATTTTATTATTTTTTTAAAACTATTTTCCCTTTTGAAAGAATGGAGGTAGAGGGACAGGATTCCAAGGTAAATCCTGGTGAATCTAGAGCACGATCTACGCAAGAAATGTCCCATCACACAACACCTACTCTAATGGGTAGGATTTCTGTACTAGACGATGCTTTACAACAGATCATGAACCAGCAGCTTCAAGTGAATCCTGGTCAAAATGAAATTAGAGAAATGGTGCAAGCCTTGTCGGCTAGACCATCTAGAAATGAAAAGGGCAAAGCTCCAGTAGAGCCAGAGCCCACAGTATACATTCATCAGAACGTGCAAAGGTCAAGCTACCTAATATTGCTAATTATAGACCGGAAAACTGAGGTTTGGTTACATAAGTGGGAAGAAGCCTTCGCCATTTGTGAAATCAGATCTGATTAAAAGAAAATCCACGAGACCACTCACTTGTTTATTGAGGCAGCGGATAGGTGGTGGATAAAGCAACAGAAAGATCAAGTTGCCCCTACCACTTGGGAAGGGTTTAAGGCTGCATTTAAGAAACACTTTCTTCCACCTGACGAAGAGTCCCGAGCTTGGGATGCTTATAGAAACCTTCGCCAGAGGAATTTGTTGGTGGCAGAGTACACTGACAAGTTAAGGGAATGTGTTATGAAAATAACAGACCCTCTCCCTATGTCGGTTTAGTTGAAATACTATATCTATGGACTGAACGACAAGATTAAAATGGAAGTTCGGGCTAAATATGTGACTACATTAGATGAATCTATTACAGTAGCCCTGAACTACGAGGATGCCAGAGGCAGATCTAGTGGATTTATGCAGGCAAGGACTCAGCATGAGTACCCGAGAAAAGGGGGATTTCAAAGGAAATGGACTTCAAAGACAAGTGTCTTGCAGCCAAGTGGCCAAACCAAGCAGGTGAAGCCGGTTGAGGGACAAGTTGAGGGACAAGAAAAAACAAGTACCACCGTTGGGGTGAAAAGAAAAGTAACTCCAATGGCAGCCCGGGCTTGGTCAAAGTCCTCGTTGAACCCTAAGCAAAAAGAGAAAGCTAGAAAAGAAGGATTGTGCTTCGGCTGCCTTCAGCGACATCAGTGGAAAGATTGTCCACTAAACAAAGACCGTCGCACGGCCAATATGATAATATCTGAAATGCGGAACATATGCAGATGCAATTGGCAGGACCTTCTCAGAGGTTAGTACCTGTGTTGTTAAGTGTGTCTATTACTAAGTTAGTAAGCGGTGCACCTGATAACATCCTTTCAAAGCTTGCAGCAACGGGGTATACGGTTTTCGATGAGCCTGAGTTAATTAAAATGAAACGTCAAGTAGCCAATCATGATGTGATTGTGTTGTTTGACTCAGCGTCAATACACAATGTAATTAACTCGAAGCTTATTAAGAGGCTCAAATTGAAAACTAGTCCGTCTGACTATGCTTATACGGTCAGGATGGCGGATGGAAGTTCAACTGAAGTATGGGACCAAAGGGTTACCCAATTGGAACTTCGAATTCATGACTATGTTGAGAAGCTAGATTTGAGTTGACCAGGCTTGCTCATGCAGATATAGCCCTAGGCATGGCTTGGCATTTTTGGAAAAATCCAGCCATTGATTCGAAAAAGCATATTTACCAGTTCAAGATGAACGGGGTAGAATATGTTTTGCGAGGTGAAAAGGATTTACCTCGAGGACCATTGATTTCAGCCATGGAAATTCGGAAGACTCTGAAAGAGTTTCTGTGTCTGTGTATAGCATCGGTAGAGTCGATTGATGATGCATCGGCTAGCACTGAGGCTACCCAAGATGGGGAAATGGCCGAGTTGCCTAAAGAGATATCGGAGAAGTTCTCTGATTGTTTTAGGAATGAGTTACCTTATGGGTTACCTCCAAAGCGGAATGTTAAGCATAAAATTGAGCTTATCCCGAGGGCAGAACCTGTAAATAGACCTCCCTATAGATTAAGCTTTTCAAAAGAATTTGAGGTGCGAAGACAACTAGAAGAATACCTCAAGTTGGGGCAGATTCAACCCAGTTTTTCACCTTTTGCTTCCCCAGTGATATTAAAAAGAAAGAAAGATGATACTTTTCGTCTCTGTATAGATTACAGAGCATTGAATAATATCACTATTAAGCACAGGTATCCGATGGCTCGGATCGATGATTTACTAGATGCATTACATGGGGCCGTAATTTTCAGTAAGATCTTAAGTGTGGCTACCATCAGATCCGTATTAGAGCCGAGGATGTACATAAAACCGCTTTTAGAAGCAGGTTTGGTCATTATGAGTTTTTGGTAATGCCCTTTGGACTTACCAATGCTCCAGCTACATTCGTCATGCTTATGAACGATTTACTACGTCCGTATATCAGAAAGTTTGTAGTACATTTTATTGACGATATTCTGGTATTCAGTAAAAGTATTAGTGAGCATCACGAACACTTAAGAATAGTGTTCAGTACTTTGAGAAAAGCCAGTATTTATGTAAATAAGAAGAAAACTATACTATGTATGGTTAGACTTGAATATTTAGGATTCATAATTACTCCAGAGGGGGTAGAAATGGATCCAAAGAAAGTGGCTGCGATACTGACTTGGCCAATCCCTCAGAGCTTGACCGCTTTGCGATCATTCTTGGGATTTGTCCAATTTTATCGAAGGCATATCAAAGGATATTCCGAAATAGTATCGCCATTGAATGATCTGACCTCAGATAAAGTACCTTTTATATGGGGACAGAATCAACAAGAAAGTTTTAACACCATAAAACAAGTTGTGGTCACAGGACCGGTGTTAAAAATAGTTGATCCCCAGAAACCGTTGTTCCTGGAAACCGATGCAAGTGGCATTGTGGTAGGAGCAGTTCTCCTTCAAGAGGGAAGGCCAGTAGCCTTTGAAAGCAAGAAGCTTTCTCCCTCTCAAAGAAATTGGCCAACTCATGAATTAGAGTTGTATGTTGTTGTCCATGCTTTGAAAACATGGCGACATTATTTGTATGGATCAGAGTTTTATGTGGATGTTGATCATGATACTCTGAAACATTTTTGTAAACAACCTGACTTGAGAGGCCGCCAAGCTAGGTGGGCAGAACTCATGCAGGAGTTTAATTTGACGATTCGGTACCGAAGAGGGAAAGATAATAAAGTTGCTGATGTGTTGTCATGCATTATGCATAATATGAGTTTCACGGTGTTAGAGAGTGCTCTAATGGCCGAGATCAGAGAAACTCAAAAGGTGGACGAGTTCGTCCAGAGCCTTTGGCCTAAGGCTCATGTGTTAAAACTCGGGGAAAAGGATGACCTCGCATCCAGAAAAGGCCAAACTTATGCAAGATATGCCATAAGGGATGGTATGCTGAAAAGAAATGGCAAGGTAGTAGTACCTAATTAGAATGATCTCAGGCAGAGAGTCATTCGACAATGCCATGATAGCCCATGTGCAAGACATCCAGGAGTCGAGAAGACATATGATCTCGTGAAGCGAGATTTCTTTTGGCCAAATATGAAAAAGCATATTCATGAATATGTGACACATTGTTTTTCATGTCAGGTAAGTAAGGCAGAGCGGGTGAAGCCACCTGGACTTTTACAGCCCTTGGAGATACCACTAAGTAAGTGGGAGAGCATTTCCATGGACTTTATTGTAGGGCTGCCTACGACACAAGGTGGATATGATTCTATCCTAGTGGTGGTTGATCATCTCACCAAGATGGCTCACTTCATTCCAACTAGAGAGTCTGTTAGTGCCCCGCAAGTGGCGGATTTGTTTATTAGACATATATTTCGTCTGCATGGATTACCCAAATCCATAGTGTCAGATCGAGATGTCAAATTTACCGATCATTTTTGGATTGCGGTATTTGAGACACTAAGGACTGAGTTGGGAATGAGTAGTGGGGATCATCCAAAAACGGATGGTCAGACAGAAAGAATCAACCAAATTTTAGAGGATATGCTTAGAGCATATGTGTCATTGAGGCAACATACATGGGACAAGTGGTTGCCATTGTTGGAGTTTGCCTACAATGATAGAAAACATTCCTCTACAGGGTTCAGTCCGTTTGAACTGAACTATGGTTACAGGCCAGCGAATCCAACTATAGTTGGAATACCTCAGAAAGTGCCTAGTGCCGCGAACTTTGTGGTTCAGATGCCGGAGATGCTAGCACTTGCGAGAGCTAACATCCACCAAGCTATTGATAGAGCTAAGGCGTATGCGGATGAAAACCGATCCGCTAGAGAATTTAAGGAAGGAGAAAAAGTTTTTCTCAGAGTTCCTTCGCACTCTAAGTCTTTGACTGCAGGAGAGTGTGCTAAGTTATCAGCTCGATATTTGTGGGCCATGGTTAATTCTAAAAAGAATAGGCAAGGTAGCCCATAAATTAGAATTACCACAGGGGTGTAAGGTGCACCCAGTGTTTCATGTTTCTCGTTTAAAGAAATTTTTGCATATTGGTGACTCACTAATCGAAGGTGTTGTTTTGTTTCAGGAGATAGAGGATAATGCAAGATGCAAACCAACAGGAATCCTGGACCAAGGAACAATGCAAGTCCGCAATCGGAAGATACCCATGGTGTTGGTTGCATGGCATGGTCTACCTCTATCAGAAGCTACCTGGGAATCCGTATACCAATTACGGAGAGTATTCCTAGATTTCATCATTGAGGACGCTAATGCTTGAAGAGGGAAGAAATGTTTGTTGGTAAACTGAAAGGAAAGAGTAGAGTGGACACAAATTCAGAATACTTGCATATCGAATGAAGAAGAGTGAGGTCCTTATGTAGGCACCTCTTACATGCTCTATGACATCACTGATGACTTCAGAGCTCCACAATCATCTCCTCAATCTGCTCCTAGATTCTCTCAATCATCCTATGTGGCTTTCCACTACCTAACTGTGCTTATGGGCACCTAACTGTGCCTCTAGCACTCACACATAGAAACCAAGGTGTGCCTAAGGCATACATCTTGAGATATCCCAACAACCCCCCCCTCAAGGGAATGCCTCAGGCTATGTCAAGGATACAGCTAGCACGAGGTGTCTCATGCCATCTCATGGTGGTCATGGATCTATCAATGGCTAGGATCTCAAGCTAGCAAGGGTTCCCATGGGTGTAAGGTAAACAAAAAGGATACAAAAAGACCTTCCAATGGTTATCTCCCCTGCATGTACATGCACACAATGTCTGCAGGAGGTACCATGGAGTAAAACACATACACATGGCCTACATCATATGGTGACCAGAGGTGTTTACAAAACACACAAAACACAATAGCTTATTTCATTCATTTTGGAGGACTATCCAGGCTGAGTACCTTGACTCAACATAAGAGAGATCTGGAGCATACATAGAGATGATTTAAAATGCATAATCTTCAAAGGATGCCTCATCTTGTGGAGGCACATCAACTGAAAGTAGATTGGCATTTTCTGTCTTTGCTGTTGCTTTGGCTCTGTAAAACTTCTCATGATGATTGTTTTTGCCACAGTGTTTGCATGGATTGATTTTGAAGCAGTCCTTTGCAAGGAGTGTCGGAGCTGAGGATTCTCCAGCATTGGAGGCTGTAGAAGAAGAAGTTGAAGTCGGTTTGACAAGTCCCCAGAGGTTTTCCCTCATCAATGCAAATTTCACCTTCATCTGCCATGTGTGGAAGCCCTTTCCATTGAACTTATCTATATTCAATATGGTAGCCATGAGAGGGTCTAACCCAGGTATTGGGCAGTGTCTTCTCTCTTACAAGGCTAGAATAACAACTGAAAGGCTTCCAAATATAAGCATTTAATGTAGCAAAGACTAGTGACCAAAATTCAATCAATGATGCTTTTTCTTACATGCTTTATAGAGGTGGCTAAAATGAAAGCTTTCCAATCAAAACCAGGTATAGCAACTCAAAGCAAAGCTGAAGCCACCTTTTCACCACCTAGCTGTGCTTATGGGCACCTAACTGTGCCTCTAGCACTCACACATAGAAACCAAGGTGTGCCTGAGGCATACACCTTGAGATATCCCAACAATGTTATGCTCTAACCTCACCACCCAAAATTACATCTCTTTCAAAAAGATCTAAAGCAAAAACACAATGAATTCTTTTAAGAGAAGGGTTTACTCCTTGGAAGAAAGTCTCCAAGCACTTGCCACTTTCCACAATCACGCTTCACAATACTAAAGCCAAAGTTAAGTTCTAAAAAAGAACTGTATTGTAAAGACGAGGGCTCAGCAAATATAATGCAAGGAAGTTATCTAACCCCCAATTCCATGTCTCTATGGCAAATATGACTAAGCAATTTCACATTTTCAGATCTCATAGGATAAAGTTTTCAAAGGTTATAGTTTTCAAATTTCAAAGGTTAAAGTTTGCACTTTAAAAAAAGGTTAAAGGTAGTTGATTGTTGGACGGCTGGGTGAATTAAAGAAGGCAACGAGCAAGAAACCGATGAAGTAAAAAAAAATTATAGGCAAAAGATTTGGTTGAAGATGAAGATGGTCTAAAGTATAATATACACAACTAGAAAGATTTGTTATTAATCTTTCAAATGCACATGAACTATCTAGTTGGATTGGGTAATCATAAAGGCAACATGATGTGAAGTCAAGATTGGTTTCTTCAACAATACCAGCATGCCAGATCAGCATGCAAGCACAGCCCCGTCCAAAAGCCACCACTGTGCTTGATTAACAACGTTCCACTAGAATGACAAAATCAAGTCAATGATTCAGGTCTACTGGGTATGCATCTATCCTCTGTTGGAATATAAGGGTCAACTCCCCACTTGTAAGCCACCATATAAGGAGAGCATAACAGACTGACTCCTTGGGAAGAAAGGGTTTGAGGGTGAGTGCCATGTAGGCTGCAACATGTCCGCCCTAGTGATCAACCTTCTTGTGAGAGATTCAGGTCCACCCTAGAGTGCAGACCTGGGAAGAGATTGGACAGCCGTAGCGTTGGGATTTCCAGACATCTATGAGCTTTCTTGGAGGGCTCTTAGGCAGTCAGTTCAGGCCCCTATTTGGAGAGGTAGAAGCAAGTGCTACACCATGTGTGAGGAAGAGAATGGCCAGGAGGAAGGGGTATAACTAGGGAAGCAGCCCGGTTGGCCAGCTTACTACCCAAATCCAGTCCTGATTGGCCAGTTATTTGGACCTGCCTATCCTGTAAAAAGGACCCCTGCAGGGGTAGACTTAGTAATCCATCACCTTCCTTAGCCATTTCTGTGAAGCAGATTTAGTGCACCTAGCCTTTCTCCATCAGGCAGCCATCAGGATTGCAGATCAGGAGCAGATCTGAGCATCATAGATTAGCCTCCCAATAGCCACTCAAGCTCACCGAGAGCATGCAGCAAAAGTGAGGATTCTGGACAGCAGCAGGACTGCATTGATAGATCAGTTTTGTATCTAATTTGAGCATTAGCTTGGCCGCCAAGTTGAGGTATCTTGTTGGTACTATCTCATATCAAAGCTTGTGCACTTTTAAAGTGGACAATACATGCTATACATTCTTTGTTTCTATGCATGTGTCCTGAATTATCTTGCATATACCATGAATGTGACCCTTGGGACCCATTAAATCTTCCACTGCGAGAGTTGAGTAGATCTACTCATTGACATCCTCAAGTGAGTTGTGCCATCTCTAGCTGTACATTATCTTGTGTACGTCAAGAGTGTGATCCTTGGAACCCATTAAATCTTCCGCTGCAAGAGTTGACCTTAGCAAGCAGCTCTATTCGTTGACATCCTCAATGCATTTGCATTACACTTGCAGTGAAGCAACATGTGTCGTGGCTCCATAGTCTTCTGCCATTTCGCAATCTCTACAGTATGCTGGCACAGAATGATCGACCGGGCTTGCACTTTACCTCTTCTCAATTAGGCTGGTATCCTGCACGAGTCCAGCAAGATCAGACTGATTTCAGCATCCCTCAAGCACAATGCCGTATAATGACCATTCATTTAGCTGCCTGTTGTGACATGTTTCCTGCTCACCCTCTACTTCCACAGCCTTTAGTCAGTTGGCTTTTCTCCTTCTCAGCCACTTGTTGGTTGATCTGATGGCTGCTATTCAGCTAATTGTGTCTCACCAGCTGGTCTCTAAGCTGGTCATTTATCCAAGCATCTGCCCTTAGAGCATACAACTACATCTTCTTCTGGCTCAACCAAAGCATGATCAAAGAATGATGCGTTTTGTGGGTGCCCTGGCTGGCTGAACACCAAGGGTGGAAACCTCATCTGCACGTGATGGGACTCTTCTAAGCATATCCACAAAGAGCCTCTTCCTTCACATTGTCAAATAGTTTATCTTCATATACACAAATTTGCTTTGAGAATGTCTCCCATCCCCTACTGACAGACGAATCACCTTTCTACTAAGGACAGTCCATCAACTCTCTCCTCGATTCTTTCATGCCTCAGCATTCTTCTCATCATCTCCATCTTAACAGGGTCCTCATGCATATGAGCATCCGCATATATGTTTGACATTGAGATATACGCTGCAGGAAGTTTCCCATCTAACTTCACAACATTTTTAAAGACGTGCCTTCCAACCTCTACGTTCTTCCACTTTTGACAAGCACCCAACACTCTTGACCATACAACGGCATTAGGTTGGAAAGGCATTCTCTCCACCATTGCCACTGCCTCATCCAGTTGGCCTGCTCGGCCAAGGAGATCAACCATGCCAATATGGTGTTCCCTGATTGGGATAATTCCATACTGTTTGCTTATATCCTGACCTGTGTCATTCTGTCAAACAAATGAAAGACCAGTAAACTCTTCCCTTGGTGGGCATATCCTGCAATCAGTGCATTGCAAGGTACAATATCCCTCAACGGCAATGCATCAAACAATTATTGGGCATCGACCATTGGCATAAACGTCAATAAGACTATTTGCCACGATTGCAGGAATTGCAAAGCCAGCCCTGCAAACTTGAGAATGAAGCTGCTTTGCAGTTTTCAGAGCTGCTGTGTTACCACATGCTTTCAGGATAGCAGCGAAGGTGAAGCTATTCGGCAACCGACCTTGCTCTTGCATCTGAGCATAAAGTCTGAACACCTCCTCAACAATGCCTTGCTCAGCAACGATCATGGACTGTAACCACATCACAATCAGGTAATTTGTCAAAGACACACTGTGCATCATCCATGCTCCCACATTTCACATACATATCCACCAAGGAGGTTGCCACGAATACATGTGACTGTAACCCAGTCTTTGCTACTTGCAAGTGGATAGCTTTACCTTTGTCCAGACAACCTCTTTTCACAATTTTCCCGCTAACTTGCTTCCCCTCTTCCAAGGCTGCCAGCCTACCGCAAGCCTTCAAAGCGCCAACAAAGGTTCGATCATCGGGTATAACACCTTCCTGGAACATCCGTGCATACAAATCCAAAGCGAGCATGCCCTCCTCCTCTTTGGCGTACCCCAGGTTTATGGCATTCCAGGAGATTACATCACGGTGAGGCAATTGGTCAAAGACACGATGTGCGTCCTCCATGCTACCGCATTTCATATACACATCTATCAAAGTATTTCCTATGAACAAATCTTAGTCAAAGCCACTCTTTACTACTCGTGAGTGGATGGCTCTACCATCGTGCAGAAACCCTGTTATAACCGCACCAAGCTTCTCCCCTTTGTGTGCTGCCAGGCTAACGGAGGCCTTCAATGCGCCAGGAAAGGTTCGATCATCTGGTGTGATACCTTCCTTCTGCATTTGTCCATACAAGTCTAAAGCCAGAGCACTCTCTTCGTGCTTGGCATACCCCAGGATCATGGCGTTCCAGGAAACCACATCTCGTTGAGGCAACTCGTCAAAGACGTACCGTGCATCCTTCAAACTCCCACATTTTGCATACATATCCACCAATGCATTTCCCACAAATACATCTGCCTCAAAGACACTCTTCACTACTTGGCAGTGGATGGCTCGACCATTCTCCAGGCATCCCGTTATTGCAGATCTCTCATCAAAGTGCTTCATATCTTCTAATGCTACCAGACTAGTACAATCCTTGAATGCACCTATTGTCTGGCGTGACACCTTCCTGTTGCATCCGCGCATACAAATCCAAAGCCAAAGCAGCTTCTTCTTGTTTGGCATAACCAGAAATCAGGGCAGTCCATGTAATCACATGCCACTCTCACTCTGTTTCATGCTGCTACTACTGTTTATGCAGTCAATGCCTCTTCTTCGTGTGCTGCTGCAATCAATAAATTACTTGCTCAGCTGTAACTTGAGTTGTGTCCACCATGCCCCGGCGCCCACCTCCTCTCCACTTTCTTCTTCCATGTCCGCCGGGCTCACCTTTCTATTTACACTTCAGAGATTTTTCAACATTTCTTTGGAGACATGCAAAATTCCAATCAAGCATTCTCTTGACAATTTGTGATTTTTTATACCCCTCCTATGATGGGATGAGGGGCATTGGATGGGTAGATGGCTATCACTCGAACTTCAACTTGATGTGTGGGAAGCATGAGCAATGAGAGAGGAGTGATGAGTGCGTCGTAGGAAGCTCTTGGGCATTTAAAAACCCTAAAGGCCAAAACAACAGAAGGGTAGAAACATTTTGCTTAAACGCTAACAAAGACTTGAAGTTTCTTCTTTTCAAGTTTCTAGCCTAATCTGACCATACTCATGAACCTTAAGTTAACTACAATTCTAAAGTGCATATTTGTTAAGAACTACAAACAAGAGGGAAAAAAGCTTCATGAAAGGAATGAGAAGAAAGATGCAACACAATAACAATCTACACCAGAAGTGAAATAAAAGCAAAGAATGGATAGGACATATACAAAATCAGGCAAGAAAGATTGAACGACAATAAAACATTTGTGAGGGAGAAAAAATAATTAAAAAGAGCACATTTGTGAGGGAGAAATAATAATTAAAAAGAAAACATTTGTGAGGGAGAACTTCGGATGCATGTTAAGTAGAGTAGGTTTCATGTCCTCTCAAATTTCATGTCGATCGGAAAACATCTCTATGAAGTGGGCGCCATTTGTACATATTCATGGTGCATACATGCATTACATTTGCATGTGTGGACCATCATGGAATGGTCAAGTGTCAAATATCCATGCAACTTTGCATGGGTGTTAATTAGAGTATGTTTCATTTCCGTGCATAGTTTTGTATTCATCAATAAACATCTGGGTTGGTGCACATGCAAAACTCCCCATTTATGCACATGCATGGTGCATAGGTGCATGAAAACCAAATTTGTGGGGCATCATGGAAAGTCCAAAGCATCACATGGCCATGAAACTTTTCACGGGTGTTAAACAAAGTAAGTTTCACGTCCTCAAAAAGTTTCATACCGATCGTTGAACATCTGGATGGATGCGCATACCAAATTCCCCATGTGTGCACCTGCATGGTGTGTAGCTACATGAAATTCACACATGTGGATCATCATGGAATGTTCAATTTTCAAATGGACATGAAACCTTGCACGGGTGTTAATTAGAGTAAGTTTCATGTCCTCACAAAGTCTTGTGTCAATCGGGAAACATCTCGAAGGGTGGGCTTGCAAAATTCCACATTTGTGTAATGTGTGGTGCGCATAAGTGCACGAATTCGTATCTGTGGACCATCATGGTATGGTCAAGTGTCAAATGTCCATGAAACTTTGTACGAGTGTAATATTCATGTCCTTGCAAATTTTCATGTTGACAAGGGAACATTTGGTTGGGTGGGCATGCAAAATTTCCCATTTTGTGCACATGCATGGTGCATAGGTGCATGAAATATGAATGTTTGAATCATCATGGAATGATCAAATGTGAGATGGACATGCAACCTCGTAAGGGGGCTAATTAGAGTAATATTAATTTCCTCACAAAGTTTTGTGTGAATCGGGAAACATCTAGGTAGATGGGCATGCGCAATTTCCCGTTTGTACACATCCATGATCCATAGGTGTATGGAATTTGCATGTGGACCATCATCGAATAGTCAAGTGTCAGATGGCCATGAAACTTTGCATAATTGTTAATAAGAGTAGGTTTCATGTCTTTGAAAAGTTTCATATCAATCAAAAAACATAGTGTGAGTGGCCATGCAAAATTCCTCATTTGTGCGCCTACATGGTGCATGGGTGCATGGAATTCACATGTGTGGACGTCATGGAATGGTGGACCAGTCTTAGATGGCTATGCAAAATTTTTAGGGCATTAATTAGAGTAGAGTTCATTTTTGCGCAAAGATTTGTATCAATCGAGGAACATAGAGGTCGGTGGGCATGCAAAACTCCCCATTTGTGCACATGTGTAGTGTATACGTGCATGAAAATTCATTTGTGAATCATCATGGAATGTCCAGAGTGTCACATGGCCATGCAAATTTTCATGGGTGTTTGATTATGTTTCATGTACTCACAAATTTTCTCATCAGTAGGGAAACATCTGGGCGGATGGACATGCAAAATTTTCAATTTGTGCACAATGCATGGTGCATAGATGCAAGAAAGTCACTTATGTGGGCCATCAACGAATGCTCAAGAAATTGATAGCCATGCAACTTTGTAAACGTAGTAATTAGAGGATATTTCATTTCCTCACAAAGTTTCATATAAATTTGAGAACATATGGGTGGGTGGGCATGTGAAATTCCCCATTTGTGTTCATGCAAGGTGCATAGTGCATGAAATTTGCATCTATGGACCATCATGAACTGGTAGATGGTCATGCAACCATGTGTGGGTTTTAAGTGAATCAAGTTTCATGTCAATCGAGAAACATTTAGGCTGGTGGGCATGCACAATTCCCCATTTGTGCACATGGGTGGTGCATAGATGCATGACAATCACATGTACATAGATGCATGACAATCACATGTGCAAACCATCATGGAATGGTAGATGGGCATGAAAATTATTATGGGTGTTACCTAGAGTATGTTTGATATCCTTGCAAACTTTTGTATCAATACAAGAATATTTGGAAGGGGGGGGCATGTGAGATTTCCCATGCACATGCATGGTGCACAAACTGCACGAAATTAGCATGTGTGGACCATCATGGAATGATCAAGTGTCAAATGGCCATGCAGCCTTAAACGATTGTTAATTAGAGTAACTTTAAAGTTCTTGAGACAATGGGCATGCGAATTCCCCATTTGTGCACATGCATGGTCCATAGTTGCATGAAATTCACATGTTTGGACCATCATGACTCGCCAAGTGGCAGATTGCCATGCAAATTTTCATGGGTGTTGATTATAGTAGGTTTCATGTCATAGTAACGTTTAATATCAATTGAAAAACATATGCATCAATGGGCATAGAAAATTCCCCATTAGTGTACATGCATGGTGCATAGGTGCATGAAATTTGCACGACCATCATTGGTGTCAGATGCCCATGAAACTTCTCGTGGGTGTTAAATAGATCAATTTTCATGTTGTTTCACAATTTCATGTTAATCAGGAAACACCTGGGTCGATGGACATGCAAAATTTTCAATTTTTGCACATGCATGGTGCGTACGTGCATAAAGTTCACATGTGTGGATCATCATGGAATGGTCAAGTGTCAGATGGCCATGAAACCATGCATGGGTGTTAATTAGAGTAGGCTTCGCTCACTTGTAAAGTTTCTAATCGAATTCGGAAACATTTGAGATGATGTGCATGAAAAATTACCCGTTTCTACGCATGTATTGTGCATAGGAAGATGGTCATGCAACTTTGCATGAGTGTCAATCAAAGGAAGTTTCATGTTCTCACAAAGTTTTGTATCATGTCTAGGTAATTAGGCATGGAAAACTCCCCATGTCTGCACATGCATGGTGAGTAGGTGCATGAAAATTGCATTTATGGACCATCATGGAATGAACAAAGCATCCTATGGCCATGTAACTTTTCACAAGTGTCTATTAGAATAAGTTTCATGTCCTTGCATAGTTTCATGCTGACATAGGAAAACCTATGTGGATGGGCATGCGAAATTCCCAAATTTGGGCACATGCATAATGCATGGGTGCATAAAATTTGCATCTATAAACCATTAGAGAATGCTCAAGTGTCAAATGACCATGCAACTTCACACAGGTGTAAGATCTATGTCTGTGAAAATTTTCATGTCCAGGTCATGCAAAATTTTCCATTTGTGCACATGCATGGAGTGTAGGTGCATGAAATTTGCACGTTTGGATCATCATGGAATGGTCAAGTGTGAGATGGGCATGCAACCTTGCAAGGGTGCTAATTAGAGTAATATTCATGTCTTTGCAATGTTTTGTGTTCATCTAGAAACATCTAGGTAGATGGGAATGCAAAATCTCCCATTTGCACATCCATGGTGCATGGATGGATGGAAATTTCATATGTGGACCATCATGGAATGGTGAAGAATCAAATGGCCATGCAACTTTGCATTATTGTTAATAAGAGTAGCTTTCATGTCTTTGCAAAGTCTCATATTGATTAGAAAACTTTGTGTGTGTAGGAATGCATAATTCCCCATTTTTGCACCTACATGGTGCATGGGTGCATAAAAACCACATGTCGACATCATGGAATGGCTAAGTGTCAGACAACTGTGCAAGTTGGCAAGTGTGTTAATTAGAGGAAATTTCTAAATTTCTAAGCAAATATTTGGATCAATCAAGGAACATCTATGTTGATGGGCATGCAAACTCCAAATTTATGCACATCCATGGTGTGTGCATTCATGAAACTTGCATATGTGGACCATTATGGAATGTCCAAAGTCTCACATGTTTACATGGGTGTTTGTTAAAGTATTTTTCATGTCCTCATAAAGTTTCCCATTTGTGCATATGCATGGTGCATGAGTGCATTTGTGGACCATCAAGGAATGCTCAAGAATTAGATGGCCATCAACTTTGCACAACTAGGATTTAGAGTAGATTTCATGTCCTCACAAAGTTTCATATCAATTAAAGAACATTTGAATGGGTGGGCATACAAAATTCCCCATAGTGCATGAAATTTGCATCTCTGAACCATCATGAAATGGTCAAATGTCAAATGGCCATGTGACCATGCGTGGGTGTTAAATGGAGTAAGTTTCACATCCTCTCAAAGTTGCATGTCAGCCAAGAAACATTTAGGCTAGTGGGCATGTGCAATTCCCCATTTTGTGCACATGGGTGGTGCATACATGCATGGCAATCACATGTGTGGACCATCATGAAAGTGATAGACAGTTATGCAACTTTTTACGTGTGTTAATTAGAGTAAGTTTCATTTCCTCACAAGGTTTTGTATTGATATAAGAACATTTGGAAGGATGGGCATGCAAAATTTCCCATTTGTGCACATGCATGGTGCACAGGTGCATGAAATTGGCATGTGTGGACCATCATGGAATGATGAAGTGTCTAATGGCCATGCGACCCTACACTAATGTTAATAAGAGTAATTTGCATGTCCACACAAAGTGTTGTGTTGATCAGGAAACATTTGGGTTGATGGGCATGCAAAATCTCAATGGTTGGGGCATGCAGAATTTCCCATTTGTGCACATGCATGGTGCATAGGTTCGTGTGCAAATCACATTTGTGGACCATCATGGAATGTCCAAAGCGTTGTATGGCCATGTAAACTTTCAAGGATGTTTATTAGAATAATTTTCATGTCCTTGCATAGTTTCATGATGAATTGGGAAAATCTGTGTGGATGGGCATGCGAAATGCACTATTTGGGCACATGCATGATGCACATCGGGGAATCCTCAAGTGTGAGATGGCCAGGCAACTTTGCAGATAGTGGTAACTTGAGTAGGTTTCATGTACTTGCAAATTTTCATATCAATTGGAGATAATTTGGGTGGGTGGGCATACAAATTTTCCCATTTGTGCATGGTTCATAGGTGCACTTCACATTTGTAGATCATCATAGAATGATCAAGTATCATATGGCCATGCAACCTCTTAGTTTATTTCCACTTCTATCAAAGAGATGGAAATTAAGAAAAGGTTTCAATTTTCTACTACCAAGAAATGGAAATCAAGAACTCGTTGCCATTTTGTGCTACCATTTGTTCCTAAGAAATGTCAATCAAGAATGTATGCCATTTTGTGTTGCCATTTCTTCCTTATAAATGCCGATAAAAATGTCTACCATTTTGTGCTACCATTTCAACCTTTAAAATGGCAATAAAAATTTGATTGCCATTTCCTATTGCTTTTTCTTCCTAGGAAAATGTTGCCATTTCTTCCTAAGAAATGGCAACTCAAGAACTAGTTGCCATTTCCTACTGACATTTTTAATGAATAAATGGCACTTTGAGAAATGGTTGCCGTTTCATACATAAGAAATGGCAAAAATAAAAATTGGGTGCCATTTCTACCTGATTTTCTAGTAGTGATGTAGAGCTTCACACAAGGCTGTGAGTGGTTGCTCACGATCTTTCGCACAAAACAACCCAAACACTGTGGCTATCATTAATCTGTACAAAGCACCATGGACAAGCACAACAACTCTACTTTAAGATGTACAAAATTTGCTAAACGCATCCCACCCACAACACTCACATATGCAGTGGGGGACTTCAACATAGACTAAAATAGCTCAATCAATGCCCTACAACAAATATGGTTCCCACAACATTCTATGGATCTACCCTCAACCATGTCTAGACTAATGCAACATCCCCCCAACCCACAACAAGGACAAACTTTATCTATTGGTTGGACCACTCCCTCCTTTTCATGACACTCCCTCCTTTTTGTATCATCTTCGCAACCATCAAATTGGCATACTTTGATATCACTGTGCTATCTTTGTTGGGACAATTCATTTGAATTCTTTCTTTTCGAGTCTTGTAAAGTTGTGCTACGTATTTTGATTTCTCTTCCAAAAGACTCTACAACTTTACTGCTTGTATGGAGTGTGATACTGAAATGATCTAGTAGCTCGCCTTATCAATCTGAGTAGATCTCAATTGGTTTGTCTTTGGGTTGCTCTTGGGTCGAAAGGCATAACATCATCCATTACCGGATTGATGTGTGGGTGCTTGAGGTAGTCCTTTAGGAGATCCAAGATATGAGAGCTTGTCACTCCTCAGTGCACCCTGTGTTGTGTGCACCTCGTGACATTAGTGTCAAAAGTGGTGTGCATGCCAAATGGGTAGTAAGGCCTAAACTTTTGAAATAGTATGATCCCTTCATCTAATCCAACATGCTTTCTACCCTCCAAGGTTGCATCTATTATTGCAAGTAAGTTGTTGTCATATGTTTCTACTTCCCTATATCAAAGCACAACCAACTCCATTGTAGTATCTTATTTTTTGTTATCATTTGAAGCCCGAACACCACTCCTTTTTATTTTTGACACTCCCCTTTTTCTCTTGTTCACTCCATCATCTCGAGAACATCCTTATCTGCATTGGAACATGCAAAAATTTCCTTCACACTGCCAAATCCATCAATGATGTCCTACACTTTCCTAATTCCTATAGCCTCAAGGTTGTCAAAGCAAAGCAAATCCCATCCTAGGTTCTTCATCAATTCATCCATGTCGTTCTTGCTTGCCTACATGTTTCCAACTTGGTATCGTTGGAGTGGAAGGTTGTATTGCATATACTTTGAATTTTCTATAACTTCAACAACCACTCCAAGGCAAGGAGCACTTGTAACACATTCCAAATGGTCCCCATATCCTCATATGCCTTACCCTTGGTGAAGATATGGATATGCACATCCCCTTTGTACAACCCCAAGCAATCATATGTTTCAATGAACTAAGAAATTGGCTTCAGGTTTTCATCATAGGAATCCACTAAGAATACTTGTTTTGTCACAACAAATTGCTAGCTCCATCTCGCCATCTCATTCTCCCAAGCCAACCATGTGGAGTATTCTTTTAATGAATGTGATTCTTTAGATATATTGAATCTATGATCATGGGAATATACTACTTATGTGAACCATATCCCTAATCACTTTATGTGATTGCAAGGTTTAGGCTTTAGGGTTTTGAATCTCTTATTTTTAAAATTGATCAACAAAATATTAAACATTTTTTGAGTAGACTTGCAAAATGTGGACCTGTTAGCTTGGATCAATAACTATAGCAACATGACAATATTATTACATTGGACATTGTTTGATATGAATGATTACAACAGCGTGCTCCTCATAAATATTTGACAAATCATTGAACGTCAAATTTGAGGTGCAATATGACAAGTCCGTGCTTATTTGCAAAAGAATTCATTTGTAAAATATCTCCTAGACTTACTCTAAAATCAAAAGAGATGCTCTATGTATTCTTGATGACATATGTTGGATAATTCTTATCTGTATCCCATGCAATAAATGATGCATTGTATGTATTATAGGGCATAAGATCTCCAAGTATTTGCATATCCCCACATTTATGCGCTATCTCAGTATGTGCGCCAAGAATCTTTAATGCAATAACTGCCACCTTGTCTTTGCTAAGTCTTTTAGCATGATGAAGTGAATTTGGATCACTATCACGGATTGTAGGAAATGTAACTACTTTTATTTTACAAGATAAAATAAACTCCATCCAAGAAACCAACCCTGTAGCCATCTCCTTTGCAAGCTTCATTTTCTTTGCAATCTATAGCAACCACTTTTGACACCCTGTAGTAAGGCATAAGGTATAGTTTAGGCTTTACAATATAGGGTATAGGGTTTAGGGTATAAGGTATAGGGTTTTTGATATAGAGTGTAGGGTTTTAGGTACTCTAGTGTATAGAGTTTAGGGTTTATAATATAGGGTTTAGGGTATAGGGTGTAGGGTTTATAGTATCACTTAGGTATAGGGTTTTAGGTCTTGGGTATAGGGTTTAGAGTATATGGTATAGGGTTTAGGGTATAGGGTATAGGGTATAGGATATAAGGTTTAGGCTATAGAAAATAGGTTATAGGGTTTATGGTTAAGGGTCTTGAGTATAGGCTTTAAAGTATAGGGTATGTTAGGGTTTAGGTTATAGGTTTAATGATTTAGTTTGTTGAGGGTCTTGTGTATAGGCTTTAGGTATAGGGTATAGGGTTTAGGGTTAGGGTATTAGGTTAAGGTTTTAGGGTTTATAGTATAGGGTATAGTGTATAGGGTTTAGGATTTAGGGTTTAGGGTCTTGGGTATAGGGTTAGGGTTAAGGATCTTGGGTATAGGCTTTAGGGTATAAGGTATAGGGTTTGTTAGGGTATAGGGTTAAGGGTTTAGTGTTTAGGATCTTGGGTATAGGCTTTAGGGTATAGGCTATAGGCTATAGGGTATAGGGCTTAGGGTATAGGGTATAGGATATATGGTTTGGGGGAGGGGGAAGGGGGTGGTGGAGATGGAGGGGGGAGGGGGGGAGGGGGGAGATGAAGGGGGGGAGGAGAGAGGGGGTGGTGGAGATGGAGGGGGGAAAGGGGGAAGGGGTGGTGGAGATGGAGGGGGGGAGGGGGGAGGGGGGGAGGGGGTGGTGGTGGAGATGGAGGGGGGAGGGGAAGGGGGTAACAAGGAATATAGAACCCATGTCTCAAAGTCCTCGCGTGCTCACTACCTAGGCATATAGTGACCTTGTTGACCTTGCAACGTCTGCCATACCTCTTTGTCAGCAGGGTGTTACTTCCCAAGATTACAAGCTCACCTTGCATCTCAAGCCAAAGAGGTTGAGGACTTGCGAGCATGTATATACACATTGGAGGCTAAGCTTGTGTGCTATAGAGATGCTTTTGGGGACTTGGATGCCACTGAGGAAATTGACATATTTTATTTTAAGGACCTCACCAATCTAGATTCATAGGCTGCAGAACGAAGCACTCAGGGAACAACAGATGTGGGACCTAGTACATCTGGCTCCTCATTGAAGATTTTGTGCACCAATTGTAATACAAACCGATTGTACTTCATACATAACTCTATAAAGTTCATCTTGAAATATATTGATCCAGATTAAGTGCATAGTGTGGATTAAGCGGATTACATGAATTATGTGGATTAAGATGGATTATGTGGATTATGTGGACTGAAAGGACTAAGTGGATTAAGTGTACTAAGTGTACTAAGTGCATAATGTGGAATAAGTGGATTAAGTAGTTTAAGTTCATTAAGTGGATCAAGTGGTTTAAGTGGATTAAGTAGTTTAAGTGGTTTAAGTGGATTATGTGGACTTTGTAAAGTTAATGTTAAAATGTTGAAATATATTGAATTGGATTAGTGCACATGATATTTAGATCAACCCTTGCTTTCAAGTACAAAATGAGACAAGATGGATATGAGTATATGCATTCTTCCATCGCCCTATCCATCCCCTCATGAGCAACATACCAACCTATGTGTTTAGAGAATCATCCCTTTGCTTTCAAGTACAAAATGAGATGAGATGGATATGAGCATATGGCTCTTCCATCACCTAACATATTCTCATATCCATCCCCTCATGTGTAACATACAACCCTTTATATTGCATTTAACACATGTACAACATCGTCGATCTCTTCGACTTCACTATTGTCACTGAGTAGCTCAAGCTCGTCTTCTTCTTTTCTAAATGCACCCTCAACAACTATTTCTATACTCAATTGTCATTGCCCAACAAATCTCATTACATTGCCTTTGCTTGTTGCCCTAGATGCAACATTGAACCCTTTCAACAATCATAGATTCCCAAGTCAAAAAACCAAATATGCAGCTCTTAATGGCTTTAAATGATTCCATCTCTTTGAATGAATAAAATCATATGCACTCCAATTTCGTTCGCATGCACCCAATCATGCAGCAACAAGAGAGGACACATGTTGCAACATGTTGCAACTCCAATGTCTCACCCCCATATTCCTACCACCAAGTAGGTGCAATTGTCATCTTAATAGCATCAAGATTCCAAGGATCTCCAAAAGATCTTTCATGGTTCGTATACCTCACTCGTTGTTGGTAGGCCAATTCGCCTTGATCTCCTAGAAGCAAGTTACAGACCTCTCAAAAGTTACTTATGACTTATGGATTCTATGATTAAGCATGCATTCGATATTGTGGATGTATTGCAAATGCAACTCCATGCAAATGGGAGTGCATTTTCTTCCATTATTAGCCAAATATACCACTTGTTGCTTTTCCCTAGGTGCAAAGTGCATGAATTCTTTAACTTGTCGTATTGCTTCGAACATCTTCTAATACAATTTACTCATAACAAAGTCATCGGTGTCAACCATTCTCAATACTGTCACAAATAGCTCTACAACTTCTTTTATTCTTTCTACATTTTTCCAAAATATTGATGATTACACAAGATGCACATTTACTGCCCGGTATTGTCTACTGTGTCTTTTTATTGAGCCAATTTTCCCATCATCTATCAGTAAAAGTATCGACTAAAGCTTGACACACTTCCAACAATCTAGCAAGAAAAAAAAAAGTGGAAAATTTAGTTTGACAAAACTTCCTTTGTTGCTTCACAGAGTGCTCTTTGAATACTACATGCAAGTATTAATGGCTCTTTATAAAACTAGCTATAGCATTAGAGAATCTTGGTGTTGGCTCATTTGGTGTGTGCTTAAAAGTTACTTTCAATGGCATCTTTGTCTTTCCTCAAAGTATCACTTATGTAGCAAAGGGCTACAAAAAATGGACATATCTCATAAACTAAAGTCATTTGATAAGAAATATGGAATGCAAATATCACATGGAGATATGATGATGTAGCTACCCTTTGAGAAAGGGACATTCAAAAAGCAAGTATTATTCTTGAAAGGAAATGGAGTCCCTAGGAGAGAACTAGATCCAGTGCTAGGTGATGCATTCCTTACTAGATTAAAGGCATTTCTGGAATCTACCCCAGACATCATACATGACAAAACATGTGTGCCTCAGGATCTATGGAGCGCTCTAAGGTGGATGGAACCTATGTGGAAACATGATGAAGAGAGTGCTCATGACATGTATCTCAAGTCAATTAGGTTCCAAGATAGATTAGCTTGGACTCATAAAGAGAATCTTGAGATAGTGCAAAGTGCTTGATTGATATTCCTTCAAATGAACCTCCCTTTTATAGGTGAGGGTACTTACATCCATTTGCTTGCTCACATGTGGGATATCTCCTCCATGCCATGTGGCAGCTTACCCTTTGCTCATACCTTTGCTCTACAAGTGCTCATGGCACCACAACTCTCAACACCTCCCCTTGGTGCCATAATCCTTTGGCTACTGCAAGGTGGTCAGATGTGAGTTACAAATCCATCACCTCCCCTTAGTGCATGCATGCTACTTAAGGTGGTCAAGTGTGGCTTCTACATGTCAATACCTCCCCTGGGTGCTTTCATAGCTACTCTCAGGTGGTCAGGTTTGATTACAAACATATAGGTAAGGTTGGCAAGGTTTTTGTTTCTCAATACATTTCATTGATGTCACCTTTTGGCTCATGGCTTGATGACAACTCGTTTGCTTCTTTGTTTGGTGTAGCTACCTGCATGATGCTTTGTTCTACCATGTGCCTTGATGCTTTGTGTGGATGCCATGCTTCATGCTATGGTCATCTCATACACTTGTGCTTTTGGCATGCTTATGACAATGATGTGTGCATTTATGCTTTGCTTTTCCATTTGTTGCAAAGGTCTTACCAATTGATTACTTTCAATATTGGCAGTGTCTAATTGCATACAATAATTCTGACATGACAAGCGCGTAGAGCTCAAAAAGGCGATCACTTTTCCCTTTTGGAGCATGTCCAAATTCTTCCTGGATTGCAAGTTATGGCTTGTCAAATATTCTATGAAGAAGAGGGCCTTTGATGATGTGGCACAGGGATTCACATGCTGAATTCCATACTGTGCTTAGCAAGAGGCTGTGTGCTTAGAAGGCACTGCTGACTGTGCATGCTGATGTGGCTTAACTAACCTTAATTCTAACCATCATGTGTTAAGTTAACCATACCTGATTGAGCCTTATCTGCCACGTGTCCTAAGGTTGAACCTTAGAGAAGAAAGAGAGGAGCTTCTCTTCAGCGACGATGCGAATTGCGGGCAGTTCATCTGCTTGGAGAGCTCGAATCGGGAACCCTTGCCTGTTGGTGCCTGGGGAGCGCATGAGGTCGTACTCAACTGCAACAATTGAGTTATTTGGGTGTTGAATCTTGCTTTGCTCTCAAGCTCAGGAGCATCCGCGCAACAGTGAAGACATCAAATCACCTCGGCTCTTTGAAAGGCTTGACTCTCCTTCTATCTTCGCAAACATACGCGCAGCTTAGCGCTACCCTCTATGCTACTTTGAGGTGGGGAGCTGGTTAGTGGTTGTGTGTCCCTTCGCATTGGAGGCAGATAGCGTTGGTTGGCAATGGCTGTTGCTGCAGTCTGCTGTAGCTAGAGTCGTTGAAGCATGCGCCTTAGTGTTGTTGGATGGCAACTGCTGATGCTGGCCTTAGATGTTGGCTACGAAGATCCAATAGGAGTTGCAACAGAAGTTGTAGTAGAGGGTGGGCGACTGCTAAGAGCGTTGCAAATGAAGGAGGTGCAGAGAATAGCGGCTGCTCCGTCTCAAACTCATACGGAGCTGACAGGACTTCTTGCCAAGCCGCTGCAGTGGTTTATTTGAATCGCATGCAGGAGCCTATGGTCTTTGTTAGTTGGATATCAAGCTCCAAAATTTCAGCACCTTAGTTCCACTGAGGACGTAGCTGCTCTATGGAGCATTCAACTCCTCCCATAGCTTGCGAGACTCCAAAGTCGATGACTCTTTGGCGAGCTGCAGCTCTTCTGCGGATGCCAATTCGCACCACTCGTCTGTTGAAGGAGTCGGTGCTAACTTGGAGCTGTAGAGGTAGCCGCTGGAGAAGGACTTATGTGAGGGAGTCGGGCTTGCAACTAGGAGTCATGAGTAGCTTGCAAAGAAGGCGCCCATGCTAGAGACAGTGATGGCTGATCTATCGTTTGAGTCAGTCATTTGGAGGATGGCACTGAAGCTGACTATTGTAGCATGGTCGAGGTAGCAGACTTTTCTCAAAGCTCTCAACTTATTAAACAAATAGAGACTCTATTTCTCACAAGCTCTCTCTAAGAAGAAGAAGAAGAACAACTCCTCAGAGATCTATCTCACAAAATAGATCTCTAAAAGGAATGAACTCTCTCTCTCTTATCAGGAATGACAGAAATATCTCAAACCAATGAACGGAATTTTCATTCAATGGACGGAATTCTCTCAATCTAAAAACTAAAACTAATCTAGGAATGGGAGCAATCCTAATGAGCTACTAATGAGCTAAACCTATGCTCTGATACCATGACAAAACATGTGTGCCTCAGGATCTATGGAGCGCTCTAAGGTGGATGGAACCTATGTGGAAACATGATGAAGAGAGTGCTCATGACATGTATCTCAAGTCAATTAGGTTCCAAGATAGATTAGCTTGGACTCATAAAGAGAATCTTGAGATAGTGCAAAGTGCTTGATTGATATTCCTTCAAATGAACCTCCCTTTTATAGGTGAGGGTACTTACATCCATTTGCTTGCTCACATGTGGGATAATACACACATTGGATGATGTGTTAGCAACTGGACAGCAAGCAGGAATTATACATTGTGATCCAATGTCATGCTAGATTTTACTAAGGAACATTGTTCGTGGGTGGGCATCATTGATTGGGGACTACTACTTTGCTCTGGTGAATGAAGAGAATCTATTAATTTTGTACGTCCTCCAAATATGATATCGCAACATTCTCTGTAGTCCGACAATACACCAAGTCGACCTCTCCATCCATGATGAGCTCGCATACAAAGTGATATTGAATCTCAATGTGTTTTGTGCGAGCGTGGAACACATGTTTCTTTGCAATTGCCATGCAACTCTGATTGTCACATGATAACTGCGTAGGCTTGTTCTGCATTGCACCCATGTCCCCTAAAATCCTCCTCAACCACACTGCCTCACAAGAAGCAAAACATGTTGATTTTGTACTCAGCCTCGGTAGAAGAAAGAGCAACTGTGGGTTGCTTCTTGCTGACCCATGACACAGCTCCAGATCCAAGTGAGAAACTACTACCTGTCAATGATCTCCTGCTGTCCACATCTCCTACCCAATCCGAGTCACAGAATCTGGTCAAGGTGTTGCCCTTGGTATAGGTGATGCCATAATCAAGTGTGCCTTTGATGTATTTCAGCACCTGCATCCCTGCCCTCCAATGGTTCTCCCGGGGCTTATTGGAAAACCTGCTTAGAACACCAGTCGCAAAACTGATGTCCGGGCCACGTGTTGCACAAGTAAATCAAATTGCCCACAAGCCTTCTGTACTTTGCTTTGTCCACCAATGGTGATGAATCCTCGTTTGAGAGCTTCATGTCAACCTCCATAGGGGTGCCAACTGTCTTGCACTCAGCCATGCCAAATGCCTTCAGTATCTCTCCAGCATACTTCAGCTGTGAGATGAAGATATGTTTTGGCTCTTGCCAAACTTCAATCCCCAAACAGAAATGCATCAGTCCGAGGTCTGTCATTTCAAACTCTCTTCCTAGCAACTGCTTTGTCTACGAGATATTTTCTTCATGGTTCCCAGTTATGACAAGGTCATCCACATAAAGGATCATGATCATACACCTGCCTCCTTCTCCGTAGATATACAAATTTGCATTAGATGGGCTCCTCCTGAACCCATTTTGCAGAAAGTAGGCATCGATCCACTGGTACCACGCTCAAGGGGCCTGTTTCAGCCTGTAAAGTGCCTTCTTCAGTTTACAGACTTTACCTTCTGAACCGAGGATCACAAAACCTGGTGGTTGTTCCACGTTTACCTCCTCCTTGAGATCTCCATTTAGAAAGGCGGATTTCACATCCATCTAAAACACAGGCCAACTTTCCTGTGCTGCTAAAGCCAAAACACTGTGAATTCTGGTTAGCCGAGCTATGGGAGCAAAAGTATCTTGATAATCAAAACCATGTACCTGTGCGAATCCTTTTGCCACGAGCCAACGAGCCTTGTACTTATCCAACATGCCGTCATGTACTTGGTCTTGTACACCCACTTGGTGTCGATCACCTTGTGTTTTGGTGGTCGATCCACAAGGTCCTAAGTGTTGTTCTTTATTATGGAGCCATACTCTGACTGCATAGCCTCCATCCACCTATCATCACCTTGTGCCTCTTCAAGACACTTGGGTTCTTCAGCACAGATCACCTCTGTCATCAAAGCGTAGTTGACCAAGTGTTCCTATGCCCTTCTTTGCTCCTCTGATCTCTTGGACCGATGGTGTTCGGATGGTTCCTCCTCAATGGCTGGAGGTTCTCTGCCATCCAAAGGCTGCTTTACCCACTTCGGGAATGGCTATTGCCGATGTGGTTTTGCAGGCCCTTCTTCCTCTTCTTTATCTTGAATCCTCCCAAGCACCGTTGGGGGAGTTCGGTTTGCTGTTGGTGGTTATACTGGATGGATATCCTGGTCGTTATTGTCTAGGAAGGAAGCATCCTCCTCCAATTGATGCGGCTACTCTGAGAAGACCAGATTGCAACTTACTATAACCTTCTTGGTAACAGGATTATAGAGACGGTAGTCCTTCGCCTCTTCACTGTAGCCCAAGAAAATACACTTTCGGCTCTTCGGTTCCCATTTGGTCCTGTTAGCATCAGGGACATGCACAAAACAATCACATCCAAGAACTTTGAAATGTGCAGCTGAAGGTTTCTTACCAGAAAAGGCCTGTAGTGGAGTCATCCTATTCATAGCCTTCGTGTAGATACGATTCAGAATGTAAACTGCCGTGTTACATGCTTCAGCCCAGAAAGTCTTTGGCAAATCTTTCCCTTTCATCATACTCCTACCCATTTCATAGATGACGCGCATCTTGCGCTCTGCTACTCCAATTTGCTGTGATGTATGTGGCAGGGGTTTCTGCCTCTTGATCCCGTGACTTTTGCAGTAACTTTCGAATTCACTTGATGTGAACTCACCACCTCTGTCTGATCTCAACTTTTTCACTTTCCTCCCCGTTTCTTTCTCTACCATTACATGTTATTCTTTGAACTTACTAAAAGCCTCATCTTTAGTCTTCAGGAAGTATATCCATATCCTTCTATTGTAGTCATCGATCAACATCATGAAGTAGTAGGACCCACCCAAAGCTTCCGTCTCCATCTTTCCGCAGAGGTCTATGTGAACCAGCTCTAGAGGAGCCTTTGCCCTGCTAGTCTCTTTAGGAAAGGGCTGCCGATGCTGCTTGCCTATCATGCAAGCTTCACATACATCGGGCAGATCTGTAATGTCTAGTAGGTCTGCAATCATTCCACTTTTATGCATCTCCTTTAAAGAACTAAGGTTTAGATGACCAAACCTCTCATGCCACAGCTTAGTGTTGCTCACATCAGATCGAGCATTGAAAGCTGAGAGTTCATAGATGTTGTTGCATCATGTACCTTTACCAATGACCTTCCCTTGAAGATCCAAAATCTGTGCACCATTCTTATCGAAGTGAACTTTGAGGTCTTGATTTGTGATCGCAGAAACAGACAACAAGTTTCTCTTGATATCTGGCACATAAAGAACATCGGACAATTGTTTTACAACTCCATCTGACTTGAGAGCAATCATACCTTTTCCTTTTGCTAGACATTTTGCATCATTGCCAACTGCTACCAGGATGTCATTCCCTACTGGATGTAGAGAGGTATACCAATCCTTCTGACTGGTCATGTGGCGTGATGCACCACTGTCAATAATCCAAGGTTCATCCGCAAGTACATGAACTGCCTCCATGAAAATCTCCTCAATTGCTGTGAACAGCTCTACTGGTACTGCCTGTGTGCTATTGCTGGACTCTTTCTTTACTTCGTTCTTCTCATCTGCAATCTTCTTCTGGCACTCATTCTGCTTATGCCCTGCCTTGTTGCAATAGAAGCATTTGATCTTCTTCTTTCTCTTTTTATCATCAGAAGAAGATGGGTTACCAGAGTCCTTACCCTTACCTTTCTTTGATCCAACTGAGAAAGCCGAATCTTCTCCAGTCCTCATCTTTTGATGCATCTCCTCCTCCAGAAGCATTGCGCTGAAATCCTCAAAGTTAAGGGGCAGATTTCTATTTTGCGTATTCAGCACTGTAACAAGACCGTCGTACTTTGGTGGGAGAATCCGTATGCACCTTCGTACTAGATTCTCATTGGTGATGGTGATGCCAATTCGTACAGATTCTTCACCATGGTGATGAACAACTCTATTGTTTCAGACTCATACAGTTTCTCATTCACGAGTTGAGTCTCCAGATTCTGAATCCGCATCTGTTTCATGGTCTCATACTGATTTTTCAAGACCGTCCATGCCTCCTCCGCTGTGGTGACATGTTGAATTAATGCCATGATAGAATCACTTGCATGGGCTTCACGGGCTTACACTATTGTCTGTAGTGTAAGTGATTTTGTCATGGCATTAATTCAACATGTCACCACAGCAGAGGAGGCATGGATATAAGAGCAAGCCCGTGAAGCCCATCTTGCATGTAGGCTAGTTGGCAGTGTGCCAACTCTATTTCAAGCCATCCAGCCATCAGGCCACACATGGCCCCCATCTGGTGTCCCAAACCAGGTCCTACCAGAGAACCGAGCTACTCAAATGCCTTCTCCTCATATGGGGGGCTTATAAGTAGAGTTAGCTGGTTCCCGCGTAGTTACACGAGAGTGGAGCATTGATATCTAACATAACATACCTTCCAAGTGACATGATGTCAATCAACAAAATTTAAATGGCACAATTTTTAATGAGTCATAATACAACCATCGACATCATCATTGTCAATACTATTTTAAGTGGCATCATACTATACATCACGAATCTCTTCATCCCCATCATTGTTAGAGCTTGCTTTGGCTTTGTCTTGCACTTGTCCAATGATGGGAGGATTATGGAATGGACCTAAGAGATCACAATTTACCCACTTTACTAGATCTCCATTATTACTTTCTCCCTCAACATCATCCAACACTCTACCATTTGCATAAACATATAACAATTTCTCTGCTCTTTATGTCTTCAAGTGATTTCTTGTGATAGAATTTACAAACTTGTAATTAATTCAATTTCCTTCAGTGTACGAATTACTACAAGTTTTGGGATAGCACTTTCAAGGCCAAGCCTTGCAAGTGGGGTGTCAATGCTCCACACTCTTCGCACCATCTCCATGTAGGAATCTCCTTTGCAAGGTCTCATATTCTTGTATATGCAAACAACCCTTCCCTATTTTGAAAAGTGAATTATTCTCTGACAATAGTAGCATATTCAGATCTATCTTCAAAAAATCATCCCAAGATATTATAACAAGGCTACATTATGTGTTCCAATGTTTTTGGATGATACTCCCACCATTGGGGATCTAAAATATGACCAGCATAGTGATGGTCATTGTGAGCATGATTCCATTACTTTTGAAACATTTTCTACAAAATGACACGATGACTAGCACTGTAGCCACTACTGCTATAGCTTGTGGCTCTTATATTTTCCTTCAATAGGTCTCGCTTAGTAGTCCACCAAGCCATGTAAGCACTACCCAAACTTGGACCTTTCACGTCTAGATTTTGGATGGCAAACCATACCAGTCACATTAGCTATTTTCTTCCAAAATCTAGCACTTGAGCGAATTGCTTCATCTCCGTGAATTTGGCACATGCGTTTTGTGAATTTGACTTAGCTATCCACTTGTGAGCTTCTATACTAAAATAATATCTAGGATACAACTCCTTGTAGCTTGAGCAAATGGTTTGACATTATATAGTTTGTTCCGAAATGTGTTTTGACAGGTTTCAAAAACTCCAGTTCAATAGCTTGGTGGTTTTTGAATATGCCCAACAACATCTCGTGGTTAATGAAGTACAATACCATTCCTTGTCCTTGATCCATAGAGGCTTTGAACCACTGAGTCTCCCCATTGATTTGTACCAATCCTCAAGCACAAGGTCAAGGCAATGGCAAGAGCATGGTTGTGCCCGAATGGTTGGATATGTTTTATTTATAAGTCTTCTAGCTTTCCTACAAATCTTTGGATTGTTAGTGATCATCTAAACTACATTATAATGCCCAACATCCAGAATCACTTCCTTCAATTTTCTAGCAATGTATTCACATATCTTGGCATGGCCACTTGTGTCAATGGATTGAGAAAACGCCTCTCCCTTGAATGTCACAATCATGATATTGATTAGAGGCCTCCTGGTGACATTTTCCCATCCATCACTGACAATGGTGTAGTATGTTCTCTCAATACAATCATATACTACTTATGCATCTCATGTTTCATCCTCTCATAGTATGCATCCAAGTAGTTGCTGTGAACATCATTGTTGGCATCATAAAACCTGGACCCACCCTAGCTGCGAACACCATGGCTCTTTTCCAATGACGACTTTGAACCATGTTTAGTAGATACTCGGTGCGACAAATAGCCTCGAAAACATCTTGTTGTACTTTATGTAAATGTTGTTGTTTGAATAAATCTTCCAATGACCTTTGTTGTGGATGCGCACGTGATTGTGAACGAACCATGTCACTACCTTGTCCACTCTCCATATACATCATAGAGAAACTTGATGTCTATCTCATTGAGGCCACAACACTACTTTGAGGTGGC
This sequence comes from Dipteris shenzhenensis, assembly GCF_047967505.1. Taxonomy (NCBI): domain Eukaryota; kingdom Viridiplantae; phylum Streptophyta; class Polypodiopsida; order Gleicheniales; family Dipteridaceae; genus Dipteris; species Dipteris shenzhenensis. The sequence continues at coordinate 20,549,152 of NC_141627.1, forward strand.
ACGTATTGCGAAGAACCATTTGCATCTACAGATGGACTAGCTTGAGGTGTGAGTATATCATCAAGCATGGATTCATGAGGCTTGGATTGGTGGGGTGCAACTATGTCATCCACCTGGCTATCTATACTTTTAGGCATTTATCTGACCAGAGAAACTATAACTCTCTCAACTCCTAGACCCTTACATTTTCCAATTTATTTGTGAGCATCACCAAAGAACTGTTTTTGTATTCTTGTGCCAGAGCCTAAGTACTCCTTATGAAAAAAGTTGCATTTCCACTTCTTATTAAGGCAACATCGTAACATAATCATTAGGTTTCTTCTTTGTTTCTCTAGAGCCATGGTTGCGGTCAAGGCTATAAGAGAAACATACATAATTTTATATAAGTAATATGTAAATTCACTTAAATTTTCATGTTCATCTCATTTAGCCTTTCAAACACATAACAATTTTGGGTGGGTTTGTAGTTCTACATCTAAAAATTAATGTGGCTATTTGGCACACTAACTTAGAGTACTTCATGTAAGCTTGCTAGACCTCAAGAGAGAGAAATCATCTAGCTTTCTTGCCCCCTCCTAGCATAATTGGATGATTATGAACGTGGTAATATACCTACTAAAATAGATGTGTGATTGCAAATCACCCTCTCTCTCTCCTGTGAGTAAGCATCTATCTACACCATTATGCCCTATTGACGGATGTTGGGATTTCACTCACACTAGTGCAGTAGCTAGTGTTACATATCCATGCCATCCCCTCCCATCCCACTATGTCTCCTCCATTTGCATTCCATCTATTTTCCCCTCCTTTATCCATCCCCTTCTCCCACCCCTCTGTTAGATATCAATGCTCCACTCTTGTGTAACTATGCAGGAACCAGCTAACTCTACTAGTAAGCCCCCCATATGAGGAGAAGGCATTTGAGTAGCTCGGTTATCTGGTAGGTCCTGGTTTGGACACCAGATGGGAGCCATGTGTGGCCTGATGGCTAGACGGCTTCAGATAGAGTTGGCACACTGCCAACTAGGCTACATGCAGCTGCGAGAAGGCATCCCTCGACTGAATGCACTAAGGGTAGATGGAGCATTTCTTGGGGCAGCCCACTCTCGGGTTGTGGGGCCCGTTTGGAGCCCCAGATGATCCCGGATGTGGGCCGAATGGAGTCTGTAGGTTGGTTGCTCTATTCTATGCCACGGTTCTAACATGTGGTCGGTGGCCTATTTCGGTACTGACCTCCAGTCGGCCGTTTTGGGCTGACTGGGTCGGTCTCCCAATTAGGTCTAACTGACTACGACTGGTGGCTATATAAGAGCAAGCCCGTGAAGCCCATCATTATCACTCGCTACAGCAACCCTGATTCCTTAGCATCCGGCCTCCGTCCTCTACTATTTCCAGCATGCCATCGAAGCTTCTCACATAGGAGTGCATGGCTGGCAGGCAGTGCCATCTATTGTATTACTTTTACAATAATCCAAATTTTGATTCTCCATACTATATGCTTTTCTCTCTTGCATACGAGATCCTATTATTTGTTGAGCACAGACGTTGTATTGTTTGCTTACATGGTATCAGAGCTTGGGCTCTAGCAAGAAGATTTTGTAGTGTGTTTCTGTTTGCGAGCAGATTGTGAGAGATGGCCCAGGCCACCTCAAGACTGCGAATCCCACCATTCGGTGAAAGCAGAAAGTTGGACGGGACTAACTATCCACTCTGGAAGTTCAAGATGAAGACCATCCTAAGTGCATACGAGCTTTGGGATACTGCTACTAGGGTGGAGGTGAAGCCGGTTGCGAGATCGAATCCAGCCAATGCAGGACAACAAATAGTACCAACTGCAAGTCAGATTCTCGTGTGGACAAGAAGAAATGCAGATGCGTTGTGTTCTATTGTCTGTAGTGTAAGTGATTTTGTCATGGCATTAATTCAACATATCACCACAACAGAGGAGGCATGGATATAAGAGCAAGCCCGTGAAGCCCATCATTATCACTGGCTACAACAACCCTGATTCCTTAGCATCTAGCCTCCGTCCTCTATTGTTTCTAGCATGCCATCGAAGCTTTTCACACAAGAGCGCACGGCTGGGAGGCAGTGCCATCTATTGTATCAGTTTTACAGTAATCAAATTTTTTATTCTCCATACTATCTGCTTTTCTCTCTTGCATATGAGATCGTGTTATCTGTTGAGCACAGACGTTGTATTGTTTTCTTACACCATCCTCCTCCTCATCATGCCCTAGTGTACTAATTCATTCCATACACTAAATTATGTATACATCATGAGGCCATTATAGTAACTTATTCTAACAATTCTAGAGCTTGGGGATTCATTTGGGAGAGTACATTCATGCCCCATTGTACTAACTCATCCCACACACCCACCTATGTATACATCATGAGGGTTATGTCCTAGTGTACTAGCTCATCCCTCACATCATTCTATGTATCCCTTATGAGATGCATGTTCTTAAATGTGCACTCTTGAAAACAACACAAAATTTTGTACCTCCTAAACCATAGCAATGGGCATCATGCTTTGGTTTCTGGCGAGCTCAAGTGGTTGCTTGCATATGTATATGTAGAATAAGTTTTCCATGTTCTTGAATAAATCCTAATAGGCCCCCCCAATCAGTGAAAACAAGGTATTAATTAATTAGTTATGGAGGCAAGAGGGCGTAAATTCCATATTAACATTAGGCAACCGTGGTGAATAATGCTCAAAATAACAAAGTAGAAGTAGAGAAGATTCATATTTTCACCCTCAACAAAAAATCCAGAAGGCTCGTATTTTCCCTCAGCAAGTATATGAGGGGGGAGGGGAGAAGGGAGGGGGAGGGAATGTTGATTGTGAAGGCAAGGATTGAAGACCAATTTGCCCACTGGTACAAAATTTTGGAACAACCTTTGGGGTTGCAGCCTACAACGAGCTGCATGTTATGAGTCCTAATCCCATTGATTGCCATGATCTAATTCTGTGTCATTGTGCTATGGCCTATCTATCTACATCTTTGGTTTTGCTACTCGAGTTGTAGGATTTAATTTCACCTTGTACATGTCCGAACTCTGCTACTCAATGTATAGAGGACCTACAACCAATTGTTGAGAAATTTTACCATATCATGTATTGTTTTGCCACCTTTGTAGCTCTTTGTTACCCCACAAACTCCTCATAAAAACACAATGTTGCAAAAAACCTCCTCCTTGCCTAGCTGAATGAATGCCATTGGCCAACATGCAGACCTTGCAACAAAAGTTTCCAACTTTCAAAGTTCCAAGCCGTAACCCATTGTAACATCCTAAATACTTGAGGGAGGGGGAGACAGAGAGAGAGTTGAGGGAGAGAGATGGCTAAGTACTGGAGGGGAGAGGCTGAGCGAGGCACGGTGGAGGAATTTGAGCAAGGCTGAGGGACAATTGAGTGGAGGGAATAAAGAGGCAAGGCAAGGAAGGAGAGGCGGAGGGCAGAGGCTAAGGGGAGAGAGGCAAAGGGGAGAAGGAGAGGTGGAGGGAGGTGAAGGGGAGAGGCAGAGTTACAGGTAGCGAGGAAGGTACAAGGAGGCGATTAATCAAGTTAAAATAGCTTACGTTAATTAGATTTATGTTTAGATAGCTTAGGTTAAAGTGATGAGGCAAATAAGTGGATTAATTAATTAATTAAAGAGTAGTTAAAAGAGAGTTAAAAGCGATTGAATAAATCCTAATATCCTATACAGAGTCTACGCTTGGGGGAGCTACTATGTAAACAAACCATATAGCACGTGCGATTAAGGGTGTTAAAAAAACTCCCTACCTATAGATTGTTATAACCTCTATGCACCCCTTCTGTAAATTTGAGATGATTAAAGTATCCCTTATGTATGGAAATTATCACAATTCGAATTGAGAAACCCCTTATGTCTGTATATTTTATGTAACTCCATAAAAATATAAAATTCCTTTTGTTGATCGCACGTGCTATCTTACATATTTTTAGTGACCGCCCTGGAGTCAACAATACATGCAATGGATTAATGATCTCATTGAAGAAGGCAATTCTGAAATGTTTTGATCCAGTAATCAAGTTTAGAATGTGTCGATTAGTTTGGACACCAAGTTTGTTGAATCCTCTTGAGATTAATTTACATAAGTGGATGATGCAAAAAAAGAAACTTAAATTTATGTATGATTATAGAAGACACGTCAAAAATATCGCCAGAACCTTGAAAACACATGTTGAGCAATGATCACAAACTTGAGAATCATACATAGAATAGAAGACACATGTTTGGCGACAAATAATGGGTTGGCAAACTCCTCAACTTGGAGACTTTCTTAGTGTTAAAACTGAACGCTTGGCTGAAGCATAGAATGCTGTTGGGCGCCTTTACAAAAACTTCGAGGACATCAATGTCCAAATAAACGGTTTCAAACTCGTGAACTTCAAGACTTTCACTCGTCAATCTGACTATCCAGAATACACCTCCTTCCATCCAAGCATTAATAGCGAATCGTTACGTCCAGCATTGTGTACATTAAATATGCGAATCGTTACGTCCAGCATCGTCGACGGATGGATTGAAAAGAATGTTCTTTTGCCGTCAGCGGGCTAGATCAATTAAATATACGAATCGTTACGTCCAGCCAGCGGGCTAGATCACCCCAGCATTGTGGACGGATAGATTGAGAAGAATTTGAACAAATGAAGAACAATTTGCCGGCAGGCTAGATCCAGCACAATTGGCCAGCGGGCTAGATCACCCGGCCGGCACCAGGGCCCAGGTGGATTCGGCAGCATGCGTATCGTATCTCCTATAAAGGTTCATTCCTGCTGATTGGCTTCTGTACCGCGTAAGTGAATTTGGGTCGAGCTATGCATAGCTTTCGTTATGATGCAAGATATTGATCCCTATCTCCTGTACATGCCAGGTTGTTGCATACAAGAAGGTTTCAAGCGTGCTGCATCTTCCGTTGGGTAGCAATACATCGACTTCCGCTGATCCGTGCATTCCGGCGTAGATTAAAAACCAACAAAATATTGCACACACGAACTTGGCAAGGTTTTTCTCACTTTTTTATGCCATGGAATTAGTCTTGTAAAATTAAGATGCTCTCATGATTCATAGAGGTGGTTCACTCACAAGATCACCCAAGATAAGTAACTAAAGACATGTAGATGTAATGCTACCGTAATATATTGGAAAGTAGCAAGAATTGTGTTTGAATCCAAATGCCCCATCGTATTTGAATCCAATTAACTCGTCATATTTGAACTAAGAGACTTTGATTCAAAGGCACCTACCATGGTAAGTCCTTACATGATATGGTGGGAATATGAAGAGTATCTACTTAAGATAAAAGTATGAAATGCATTCTTCATAGCATCAGACATTTAATTTTGATCTTGAATGCTAGCTCAATTCGATTGTTGTTTTTCCTTATTTCTTTCCTTGAATGGCACCTTACTTGACGTGCAGCACAATCATGAAATGCGAGATGAAGAACTGCTTGCATCATGCTAATGGCAACGACCACACATCAGCAACCAAACTGTGAAGCTGACGAGATTGTCCTTAATGAACAGCACTGTGAAACAACAATATCCCAATTTGCTGGGAGTGACATAAATGACTTATAATAGTTTGCTATATTAAAAATCTTTTTTATCCATAACATAATATAGGTCTATCAAGGTGTCTTTGACGTAATCATGCTTATTGTTACATGTTTACAAATTTGGTTTACAAAGTCATATGAAATCACTACTAGGGGAGGATCAGAAACCAACGATTTGAAAAAGATAGTGATTTTTTGGGACTAGAGGACAAAATCATTAGTATAGCTACATCATCGCTATGAGATCGCTATACTTGCTCGTATATTTGTCAATTTTATTGATGGTTATATTGGTGAAAATACCAAAGTTTTGATAGGGACTTTCTAGCACCTATACCGATGAACATACTGTTACTATGTAGAACATTGGTCAAGAAACACATTGCACCTCATTGTGTTGTTTCACTTTTGTTTCTTGCCTTGCATTTAAGCCTCACCTCTTAGGGCCATCCTTTCCAACACTTGCAAATGTCCTCCTCTACCCTACCCACACCATTGTTGCCTCACATCTTCAAAGTATTCACCAAACTTTAGTTGGGAGCATCGAAAAAGAAGAGGACTTTTTCAACGTTTTCTTCAATTTCTTACACTTGAGAGCTTCCCATTTTGTGTACAAGAATGTTGGGAGCTTGCATTATGTGTATTTTCACTTGTCTTTCTTTTATCTTGCACAAAAGGAAAATATGAGGTTCTTTCGGGGACATTATTCCCAAATTTTTCATCTCTTGCATTTGGTTGCTTTCTTGCTATGAGTCTCCTATGATTACCTTGTCTGCTTGCTTGTTTTCTTGCTATCATTTCTTTCTTACTCATAGCTTGATTTTTTTAATAAAGGGTTATAGCAACACTAAGCAACCACCTCTTCTCCCATTTTTCAAAGTAACCATTTCTTCTTTTCTTTTAAAGGATGTTATTTCATTAGTTGGCCAATTGGTAATGCCATTTGTGTTGGCAACTGAGATGGTTTTGGTATTTTTTTACATTTGATTATTTCCCTCCTCCCCACCCCCTTTCCAACCAACTTCCCCCATCCCACCTCCTGCGTCCTTCTTATCCATATCATGTACCTTCATCCATGCCCTTCCCATCCTCCCATCATTTACATTCCTATCGTTTCTCTCATCCATCCCTTTTTGACATACCCCTACAATGCGGAGAGAGAAAACCACGGACAAATTTAAATCCCCCCTGTGTGGCTCCAATTCACAATTTTGCTTGGTGAGATTTAATGGGAAGGCTATGAATTTTCATATAGGTTTGAACCTTGGGATAAATGTAATGGACCCTCGTAATTAAGTGCACCTCCATAACGAAATGGGCCCCCATAAAGAGGAGCAATAAAAGATGAAGGGAATGAGAGGGATTTAAATAAAAAGGGATGTAAACTAAGAAAAGGGACCATGGAGGCTCAGGAGGTATGATAAATAAAGTTAGAGAAAAGAGGACGTGGAAAAGTGTGTCTACTACTAATTCTTTTTATATCAATTGCAAGGGAAGTGAGCCATGAAAACTCCAAATGCATGACATGAAGCAAGCCCACACACATGGTTGGTTCCCTTGTGCAATCTCGACTGATATGGTGACTGACCACAGTGAAGGGCAAAGTTTCCCATGTGAAATTCATGGTGATAGGGTCAATGTTTGCTTAGGTGTAGATAATCACAGCACAGTCTCTGGCCTAAGCCACCTAACCACTTATCATCGCACAGCCTTTTGCCACAACTTTACCACCTGTCACTAGGTACCGTATCCATGCAGATTATTAAAATTGAAGGTTGTCTTAGAGAGACCATCACACTGGTTCTTGGCATAATAATTAGATGTAATCTATCATTCTGAATACTGCCACACCGCAGTCTTTGGCCTGACCACCTATCATCGTGCAGCCTTTTGCTGCATCTTTGCCTGCAACCCATGTAAATCGTAGGTTGTCTTGGAGAGACCACCGCACTAGTTTTTGGCATAATAATGAGATGCAATCTATCATTTTGATCATCACCTTAGTGCCATCTCTAGCCTAACGACCTATCATCACCTAGAATTCAAGGTTGTCTTAGAGAGACCACCACGCTAGTTCTTGGAGTTATAGCTCCGTTACCTATTTTTATGTATTACAGGAAGAGGTTTATGATAACCAACGCACTGGCAAATAGAAGGAGATCTATGATAGCGACCTTCTTGGAGTTATATATTTGTGTACCAAGGAAAATGTATTTTGTTGTGCAACCAAGCAAAAAGCAACTGGCAATATGGCCCTTGAGGGGTCCCCTCTAGGAGCAAGGGCCATATCGACGTGCCATTTCTATCCAATGGCACCCTGGATATTGTACAATGCATGTTGATATGGCCCCCTAGAGGGGATCCGTCTAGGGCCATATCATCAATTGCATTTCATAGCAATAAAGAGGCCCTCTGTGAGCATGTCATCTAAGGTGGTAACATGCAGATGTGGGGGGAATCGATTGTGAGAACAAAGGGTCTCTGCTAGTGCTAGCATTTCTACTCCATGTGAGTGCAATGCAATCACCTTATATGAGAAGGCAAATAACATTGGGATCATAGAGCATCGAGGGGGGGTGGTAGTACGCATGGTGAAGATGAGTGGGTGAGTAGCAAATGAGCAAGGGAGCAGATGAGTGATGAGAGTTGGAGGAGGGAGCATGGAGCAAAGTAGATCAGGGGCGGAAAAGAGCTAGAGGAGGGCTGTGGAGAAAAGTAGCTGAGCGTGTGGAGCAAAGTAGCAGAGCAGGGGCAGATGAGAGCAACGTAGTAAAATGCCAAATGCCACGGATCTTATATATTATAAAGTTCAAGCCACCGTGGTGGTTGGAGCCCAGGGTTCCATCCATATTAATTGCAAGCCACAATGGTGGAATCTTAGGCACCACCCCAGACGGTCTGGTAATCATGAAGCAGACACCATGTGGTGGGTGAGCAAGCCACTCCAATGGCTGGTAATTAACTGCCAGCCCGGTAGAATCTTAGTCACGACAGACATGGCTGATGAGAGCCACCACCACTGGGTAGTAATTCCCACAAAGGTAAATCATGAAGCTCTAATCACTCATTATTACCATGCACTCTAGTTCTCTACTGAGCATGCGAGCCCGGTGATGACTGGTAATTTTAATTGCACTCGTATTGATCATGCATGCTTAAGCTTGGTGGTGGGTGAGCAGTGGATGGTAATTTTAACTGCCAGCACGATGGAATCATAGCCACGATAGACGTAGCTATAATCACTCATTACCATGCACTTTAGTACTCTACTGAGCATGCGGGTGGGTGCATGGTAAGGTGGTACACTTGCATGTGCTAAATAGTGGTGCCCCAATAGTAATATTTTAGCAACAAGTAGAGGGGGGAATAATTTTTTTAAAAAGCGTGTAACTGATTCATGGATGAGTGAAAGCCTTTACCAACTAACTCAGTGTAATGGATTGTTATGATTTTGGTGACATGCACTACACTGATTGTAGAATCCGTCTCTCACACACACCTGTAGATGAAATGAAAGTTCTGTGTGAATCTCGTGTGAATCAAGCCTTGTGCAGCACATGCAAAGCTTCCTTCCTGGTCTTGTTCTTCCTTCTATTGAAATCTGCTTCTTCTATTGCTGATCGTAAGTTGGAGTGAGCTGTAAGCGAAACCCAGCGACATCCTTCTTGCACGAGCAGATGGATGACATAGCGGATAACTGGGGAACAACCTATGAGAAGTGGGATGTAGTAGTTGGAGTTTTTTGGTACAAAAAAACATCCAAGAGAGGCCGCAGTTATAAAATGCTACAAAAGAGTCCACAAATATCTGTGTCCTCTCATCTAGTAAGAGCTATTAAGTTCCAGATGCAACCCGTGCCACAATGAAAGAAGGGCAAGAGTGTCTTCAAATTTGATTTAGACACGCATGAGGACATCTTGGGGTGTCTCGAAGTAGTGGACAAGGACGACTGAGATAGTACTAAGAAAATGTAGCCTCATTGCAAGGAAACAATATTCCACTTGTCCTAGAAAATGGGATTTATAGTTGAGACTATGCTTCTTTTTAGTATATCCCAAACAACCACAGTGCTGGTTTTATTAAATTGTTTTTCGTAAATCCCAAATGGTATATCCCATGCTTGTTTTTAGTATATCCCAACAGCCACTGTGGTGGTTTCCCATAATGAATCCACACATCCACAAATCCATTCATCTTGTAATAATAGAAGCAAACCACCGCACTGGTGGCTGTTAATATCCTAGTGCAACTAACCACCGTGCTGGCGATCACTTATTCTGCACTACTGCCATGATATCCCTACACTACTGCCGTGCTATCCTAAATTTTTTTGCACAGTGCTATACTAAAATAGTTCCCTTTAGACTATTTATTGTTTCTTTAATCATCGTACTTTATCCCATGCTTATTTTTAGTATATCCCAACAACCACCATGCTTCTTTCTCATAACGAATCCACACATCCACAAATCCATTCATCTTGTAATAATAGAAGCAAACCACCGTGCTAGTCACTCTTAATATCCCAATGCAACCAACCACCGCACTGACGATCACTTATCCTACACTACAGTCGTGCTATCCCTAAACTACTACCATGCTATCCTAGAATTTGTTGCATAGGGCTATACTAAAATAGTCCCCTTTAGACTGTTTATCATTTCGTTAACCATCAGATTTCATCCGTGTTGAGAGTTCATGCTCAACATCATGTGATCACGTGTGCATAGCACCATCATGTGATCATATGTGCATAGCACTAACCTAATAGAGTGCTATAAAGAAAAGGGTTAGATCCCTTAACCCTAACCCTAAATGGGTTTGTATATATTCTATTTTTTCAACTAAATCTAGTGTACAGTTAGTCATTTGTGGTGTGCTCTCTAGTTGTGCCCTCTCTCCTCATCTCCACTCTTCTCCTCTCCCCTCTTCATATTTTGTAATGGTATCTAAGCTCCCTTGCCTTTCGCTGAGGCATTGTGATCCGTATGCAAGAGTATGAGAGAGTGTGATTGATTGAGAGATCGAGAGCTCTTTCACTTCTGTTGAGTGATAGAGAAAATTCCGTTCATGGGAAGAGATTTCCGTCCATTTCCATCTATTCATTCAGTTCTTTGAGTGAATTTCCGTCGAATTCTATTCATTGAGGGATTTCATTAAGTGTGTGAGAGATCTCTGAGAGAGAGGGAAAGATCTCTCTGAGAGTTTGAGTGAGAGAGAGGGAGAGATCTCTGTGCTTGGACTAGTTGCAAGTCCTTGAGCCTCATACAAGCTTCATACGAGCCTCTCATTGATGAACCTTCAGCATCACAATGAACCTGTAGTAGCAACGCCTTTGCTCCATCTACCACAAGCCTCTTCCCTGGCCGAACCAACTCTAGCTACAGCTAGCGCATCTTCACGGGCTGCCACAGACCTCTCCAACTCTAAATCTATTGATAGATTTGCATACTATGGAATTACGACCTGCTATAGCTCCTACAAACCGGACTGCCATCAAAGCTAGCATCTCCAGCCTCACGATTGCCCTACGACATCCCTTCAACAACTTCACAGCAACAACCTTCTCCTTGCATTTGCCAATTGGTTTTGGAGCAATACTTCAATGCCTCTTCCTCCGCATGCCCGTTTCTTGCCAGGAGATTAGATGTGCCCAGCGCTCAGACAGCTCCTTCCTACGAGCATTAAACTCTAAAGATAGCGTCCACGGGTACCCTCCCAGCAACGTCCATCTACCAAAAGAAATAATAGTAGCGCTACTGCCTCGCTCCTACCTACAGCGACAATGCCAAGAGCCCCAAGCTCAGCCATCTTCTGCTCCAGCATCCACGGGTGACCTCCTACAACGAAGCCTACAAGGCTCCTACTGACCGGTGACACATCGCTTTAACACACGAGCTGCAACAACTCCTGCAATTTTGGTTCCTTCCACGCCCATCAACGACCTTAGACCAGCAAAGCCTAAGCACCACACCGCTCTGGTGCACACAGCTGCTGCAACACCAAACGACCGCTTCATCCAATGACCACAGACATGCAGGTGCCCGCTCTTCAACGAGCTCTCTATAGCCTATGCCAATGAAGAGGCTACTACTCCAAGAGCTCCAACAAGACAGACCATCTCCTTCCAAATGACGCTCGACCGACTGCCTTCAAGGATCTCCAGCAAACGAACGACTCCAGACGAAATCTATAGATCCAAAAGGAATCTCTTCAGATTTCGGTGGCAGGAATCACCACATGCCATTTATCCTTAAGACTTGTCTCTCTCTAACCCACCATCTGCCATGTGGCAGCAGATAAGGTTCGGTCCCCTAACTATGGTTAGGTAAATGTGGACTAGTTAAGTGGGTTGGTTAGGTTAGGTTCAGTTTAGCCAGTGGTCAAGTTTTTGCCACGTGGCAATCCTTATCCAATTTGCCACATCAATAGTCCTGTCACACATGCCACATCACTTGCCATGTCAGTAGTGACACGTCACTTGTGCCATGTCATCAATGATACATCATCTACCACATCATCATTGCCACATCAACATTGCCATGTCATCACTTTGACCTGTCAAAAGCCAATTGCCACCTCATCAATCAATAGTTGACCAACCAACACTGCCACCTCAGCATCCCAGTCAATTTCCACGTCGTTAGTGCCACATGGCACACTGACTGCAGGCACAGTCCCTTGCCAAGCACATTGTGCACACACTGCATGTGCACACAGTTGCCACCTTAGCACAGTGCTCCATAGGCACACCTCTTGCTAGGCACAATGCCACATCATCACTGCATGTGACCTACAGTGACACATCATCATTGAGCACCATTTGCACTCCTTTTGCCCCTCCACTTAGATCAAGTCATATCTCTTGATCCAGGAAGAATTTGAGGGCGCTGCAAAAAGGAAGTCGCTTGATTTTTTGTGCTCTACATGGTCGTCACATCATGCGCACATTTTGGCACAAGTTACACTCTCTTTTGAGCCTCTCCCCATGATAAAACCGCTTCCTTCACGCATATTTGCCTCTACATTGACACATCTAACCCAGCATTTAAAAAGAACAAAAGAAAAGGAATTATTTGTTGTTCTTTCATCGATTGACGGTTGGTATATATCTAGATCAGAGTAGACTAGATTGCCATAAAGGGGACGCTTGAATTTCCCCAAGTTGCCAATCTAAGCCATGCCCGAAATTCTCGACTAGTACCTACTTGGAGTCATTCCATATGCTCACATACGGTTTCACATCATTACATTTCCTGAAACCTGACGTTCATCACTTCAGTGAGCTGACTTCAGAGTTGTTCAGAGGCATTGCCGATCATTCAGTGGGCAGATAGCATTTGATTTCACACACACATGCCACCATTGTAAAGCCTATATGGCTATTTCGTGGCGTAGAGGGGACTAGATCGCCATAGAGGGGATGCTTTGAATTTCCCCAAGTTGCCAATCTAAGCCATGCCTAAAATTCCTGACTAGTACCTACTCGGAGTCATTCCATATGCTCACATACGGTTTCACATCATTACATTACCTGAAACCTGATGTTCATCACTTCAGTGAACCGACTTCAGAGTTGTTCAGAGGCATTGCCGATCATTCAATGGGCAGATATCATTTGATTTCACACACACATGCCACCATTGTAAAGCCTATACGGCTATTTCATGGCATTGTGCACATCATTTCAGCCTTGTAAAGCCTCTTGGCTATTCCCAGCATCATTTTCCACAGGCCTTGTAACACAGATCATATTTTATATATTGCAGTTCTATCTTCACCAATAGTTCAGAGATTTCACTTGTCGCAATCAGTGTTTTTTGCAGTTGATTCATACAGAGATTTTTCATGACACTTTAAGTATATTTCTTGCACCATGTCTACGACTAGAAACCTCAATCTAGAGGCATCTGCTAAGCTAGACAACTCCAATTACAGTACATGGGAATATCGAATGGAGACCATTCTTGTACTTCAGGACAAATGGGAGTATGTCGATGGGTCTACACCTAGACCATTGGACGATCTAGCCACCAGTAGCTCTACACCTATTGTCACAGCACCAACAGTAGGATCTACAATGGCATCTATAGCTACACAAATAGTTTCCACACCTGTAGTAGATCTTGCCATTGCCAAAGATCAGGCAAAACGGGATAAGAAAGACAAGTACGCCTATCATCTGATCAAGCAAAATGTGCAAGATGTCATACTAGGACAACTCAACGCAGTCAAGACATCGAAAGGAGAATGGGATATGTTTGCAACTCTCTACGAGTCTAAGAACACTTCCACGATTCTCATACTGAGAAACCAAATCAACCAGAGTTTCTGCAATAGTAGTGAAACTGGTCATGCTTATGTACTCCAGATAAAAGACTACAACAATCAACTTGCAGCAGCAAGAGAGACTATGAACCCCGCAGAAATGATTCAAGTAATCTTGAATGGACTAGGAGAGGGATATAAGAATCTAGTCCAGAGTATTGCCATCCAATGGCAAATTCCAACACTGGAAGAGCTCTAGTCAGTTCTACTTGGTGAAGAACTCAGGACGCAAGCCATCCAAGCACATAAAGGTCACTTTAATGATTAGGCTTTCAGAGCTTCAGACAGAAGTAGAGGCAGAGGTACATCATTCCAGAGAAGTGGACATCATCTTAGCAAAGTTAGAATCAACATCAGCATCAGCATCATCCTTAGCAACATCAGAATCAGCAAAGAGGAAATCATTCCAATCGAGGAAGATTCCAAGGATGAGGGAATGCATCCACCAACATGTCAAACATTCAGTGCAACTACTGTCGCAAGTTTGGACACTATGAAAGAGATTGCCGCAAGAAGCAGTATGACCAAGGCGGTCAATCCAGCAATAATCAAGGGAATTTTCGCGGCAGAGGAAATCATCATGGTGGACGTTCTAGTCACAGTCATTTTGCAAATTAACATGGGAATATGTTTATTGCAAGCGAGGAAATGTAGCAAACTGATACAGTGTACCTAGACACTCATTGCAATCCCAAATAGGATTTTAGCTATCAAGTCGACCAAGTGGAACAGGATCCTTGGTACATCGACAGCGGTGCATCATCTCACATGACAAATCATCACGAATGGTTCACAGAGATGAAACCATTAGAAGGTCAGATAAATGCCATCTACATAGCAGACAATACATCGAATCTAGTTCAAGGGATAGGTGTTATCCCTATGAACAATTTCACTGGTACGAAAGGATTGGTGAAAGATGTGCTCTATGTTCCGAAGGTCAGTAAGGACCTTTTGTCATTAGGTCAAATGATGGAACACAACTACAGAGTCATCTTCGATGGAGATGAATGCACTATCAGAGACAAATCCAAAAGATGTCAGCTAGTAGCAAAAGGTGTCAAGGAAGGATGCTTGTACAGAATGCTAGCTACAATACCAGAAAAACATGCCATGTCAGCCAACCACAACAAATGCCACTATCTACTGCAAAATGGCACAAGAGATATGGTCATGTCAATTTCAAGTACTTGTTAGATCTCATGAATAAGAATATGGCAATTGGGTTTCTGAAGCTATAGTTTCTTGGAAAGGCTTGCAAAGCATGCTGCTTCGGCAAACAAAAGCGAACCAATTTTGTTAGAAGTACCTCTCGTGCATGAGGTATTCTTGATTTGATACATACAAATGTATGGGGTTATGCCCAGCAGACCCACAACATCAATGGTTCACTTTACTACTTGACTTTCATCAACGACTACAGCAGATATTGTTGGGTCTACTTTCTGAAAGAGAAATCTGAAGTGTTTTCAAGATTTTAAGAATTCAAATCCATGGTAGAAAACCAGACAGGCAGAAAGATCAAACTCATGAGATCAGATAGAGGAGGTGAATACATGTCTTCAGCATTCATGAACTTTTGCAAAAATCACGACATTCTAAGACAATTCACATGTGCAGATACTCCTCAACAGAATCATTAGGAGAGAAATGGGGTCTCAAAAGGCCTCATAAGAAATGGGTTAAGAAATGGATTAGGCCTAATGCAAGTCCTCTTGTGGGGTCCAAGGGAGTCCTAACCCCCCCTACCTAGGTGGGTTAAGCCCAATTGATCCCACCTCTTACACCTCTTACACCTAGGAGGGGGCCACCTCTTACACCAAAGAGGGGGCACTTTTCCCAAAGTCAAAATTTTGAATTTCGAATTTGAATTCCCTCTCTCTCCCCCCTCCCCCCATCCTCCAAAGTCAAACTTTTGAATTTTGAATTTTGAATTTGAATTCCCTCCTCCTCCGCCCATCCTCCTCCTTGTCTCCCTCTCCCTCCTCCTCTTCCACACGTCCCATTCCTCCTCCTCCTCCTCCTCCTCCTCCTCCCTCCCATTGCCTCCCTCCTCCCTCCCCCCCTCCTCCTCCCTTTCTCCACATGCCTCCTCCTCCCTCCTCCCACATGCATCCTCCTCCTCCCCCTGCTGCTTTTTCCTCCTCCTCCCTCCTCCCACATGCATCCTCCTCCTCCCCCCCTATTGCTTTTTCCTGCTCCTCCTCCCATCATGCTCATCCATTCTCATCTTCCCTCATGCTCATTCCTACTCCTCCTTTCTCCTACTCATGCAAGCTCCTTTTGACTCCTCATGCTCACGCCTGCTCCTATTGGTTCTACTCCTCCTACTCATGCATATTTGTCTGCCTTCATCCTCACACCTAGTCCTCCGCTTTCTTCTCCTCCCTCGTAATCATTCATGGTCTTTCTCATCCCTCCTCAAACATCACCTATCTTCTATCATGGCCTATCACAGTCTCTATAAACTCTCTGCGACTATTGATGGCAGCATTTGAGGAGATCTCCCATGTTACCATGTGACCGTACAGTTGCAGGAACAATATGTGATCCATGATTGTTTTTTTCAAAGAAAGAAGCATCTTGAACCTCACCAGGTGCTCTAAAGAGGAGAATATGAGATAAAATGCTAATTTCGTAGTGTTTCAATGTAATTTCTTACTTTGGATTATCTACAGTGGTGCATTTCTTTTGCTAAGGTTCCCTTAGTTGTTCTTTCAGGACCTTCATGGAGGATGATATGAGAATGGTGGGCATGGATGATATGGACTGTTCATATCGAAAGACACAAAATCATGCATGAGCAAGTTATTTTGGAGGTGATGTAGGACTTGAAGGGAATGGTGATGCAAACGAGATGCCTGGAGCTTGTGATGTTGCTAATGTATGTCTTGAAGTCCAAAAGTTTACTAAAGAAGAAGAATTCACATGATGCATTACATCTATTTAAATTTAAATTTCTAAAATGATGTTTCTTCATGTGTGTAGTAGTAAGCAGGAATGGAGAATCTATACATTTGGAACAAGAAGGCATGGAGAATTCACAGTATTGACCCAAGGCAACCTATGTGATCCATTCCAATGTGTTGTACATGAGATTATAAGAACTTACGAGTTGAATGTGAGATTCCAAATAGCATAGTGGTCTTTCTAAGGACTTAGTTGAGGATTCAAAGACCCTATTATTGGTGTATTAGAGTTGAAGAAGAAAAGAAATAGGCTATGAAATATTGAAATACAAACACCTATTTCTAATAATATTCTTCTATCTAAAGCAAAAAATTTTCATGTTTCTATGGCCAAAAGGTGAATCTTTTGTTATGTCTATTTTAATTATCTGTTGTTTTTAATATTGCATCTTTTTTTATATCAGCTTGCACACAAAAGTTATATCACATTTTGATGTAACTTACAAGTCAATAAAATGTTGTTTGCCAAGTTTGGCCATTCCAATACATATGTAGAAGGGATTTGACCATGGCACCACATTGATTAGATGGAGTGTTTAAAAACCTTGCACACAAAAGTTATATCACATTTTGATGTAACTTACAAGTCAATAAAATGTTGTTTGCCAAGTTTGGCCATTCCAATACATATGTAGAAGGGATTTGACCATGGCACCACATTAATTAGATGGAGTGTTTAAAAACCAAAATTTGAGATTTTCCTACATCACCTTGTAAAGGATTGATGCATTTCATGATTTTCTACGAAGAAATATAGATTTTGAAGAGGTAGACGAAGAAATTTGACAACTTTGGCCATTTCAATGTCAATTTTTGGCAAATGTAGGAGGAATTTGACCACGGCGGAGAAGGCAAAGTTGGTCGGGACATCATGGGGTGTCCAAAAATGCAAAAACCCACCACGGCACAAATTTGGCCATTTGGAGGGTGTCCAAATGGCCAAATTTGTGCCGTGGTGGGTTTTTGCATTTTTGGACACCCCATGACATCCCGACCAACTTTGTCTTCAATGTCGCAATCAAATTCCGTCAACATTTGCCAAAAATGGACATTGGAATGGGCCAAATTGTCAAATTCCTTCATCTACCTAATTGAAATCCATGTGTCTTTATAGATGCATCAACTTCAACATAGATAAACATGGAAAAGAAAATATTTAAAAAGTAACTTAGCAAATGACAGTTGGTCAATATGACAACTTATGTGCCTTGTAGCACAGCTCTGGTAAGACCCTTAGGCAATATATTCTCTATATAATTTCTTGCGCTTCGGAGGAACCTTGTAGGTTGGCTATGTCAATGTAATTTTTAATTTAATCTAGAGGACTTTGATCTTCCACTACATCACCTTGTAAATTTTCATTTTCTTTGTTTATCTTGCCTTTGGAGCCACCTTTTAGGTTAGCTATGTCGATGAAATATTTGATTTCATATCACTAAATCACCTTGAAATAATTTGATGCATTACATGAGAAAATATATATTTTGAAAAGGAATCTAAAAATTTTCATTTTCTATGTTTTCTTAGTCATGGAGGTTGGCTATGTCCATGTATCTTTTATTTTAATTTTTAGGTTGGCTACTATATCATCTTGTAAAGGATTGATGCACTTCATGATTTCCTATGAAGAAATATAGATTTTGAAGAGGTAGATGAAGGGGTTTGACAACTTCGGCCATTTTGATGTCCATTTTTGGCAAATGTAGGAGGAATTTGACCATGAAACAGAAGGCAAAGTTGGTCACGACATCATGGGGTGTCCAAAAATGCACAAACCTACCACGGTGCGAATTTGGCCATCTGGAGGTCATGGGGTGTCCAAAAATGCACAAACCTGCCACGGTGCAAATTTGGCCATCTAGAGGGTCTCCAGATGGCCAAATTCGCACCATCTGGAGGATCTCCAGATGGCCAAATTTGCATCGTGGCAGGTTTGTGCATTTTTGGACACCCCATGATGTCCTGACCAACTTTGCCTTCTACGCCGTGGTCAAATTCCTCCTACATTTGCCCAAAATGGTCACCAAAATTACCAAACTTGGTCGAGAGTATTATTTTGACTTGGAATATTCATAATAGTTTCCTAAATTAATTTTACAAAAATATATATACAAGTAATAGAACTTAATTGCATGGAATATGAAGAGAATAGTAAAATAGCTATAACTTTTGTGCTATAACTCCGATTGCAAATTTTTTTAGTTCAAAATCGAGAGCATGAGTAGCTCTATGATATTTGACTTCCCCGAATGTTCAAATTCAATGTAGAAGACCTTTAAAAATCAGTCACAAGTTCAAATTCAATGTAGAAGACCTTCAAAAATGTAATTACCTTGGATACAAATGAAGGAAAAGGGACAAGTTTGTGAAGATAGTGGGAGAGAGCGAAGGAGTCTCACTTGCGGCTTTCTCACATACACAATGGGGGAATATACACAAAGTTGGAGGCTGAAAACAGTTTTCCTATTCTTAGTTGTGAAAGCCAAAAGAACTCTAGTACAAAGAAATAGAAGAACCCTATATGTAAACTCAACTAACTAAGGTGGCATACTAACTGAGCCACAAACTAGAGTAGATAAGGATAGCTATCATCTAGCTATTATTCATGGGCGGTGTACCAACCGCATCTGCAGCTAACAAGTCGGTGACATAAATGCACAGCGGTCACCGTGGCATGTCACGAGTGGAGCTCGATATCTCAACACTCCCCCTTGAGCTCAATCCCAATTCATGCACACCAAGCAGGTCTTTGAACTTGCGCAGCTTCTCTGCGCCCAATGCCTTCGTGAATATGTCAGCTACCTGATCCTCTGAGCTGACATAAACTAGATCAATAAGACCTAGTAAAACCTTCTCCCGTACATAGTGATAATGCACCTCAATGTGCTTTGTTCTAGCATGATAGACTGGGTTTACTCACATGCAGCCATTGCTGCACCCCTGTACTCAGCCTCTATGCTCGACAAGGCAACTGTAGGCTGTTTCTTGCTACTCCAAGTGACTGCAGCACTCCCAAAAGAGAACACATATCCATTGGTAGATCGTCTATCTGAAATACTACCAGCCCAATTAGCATCAGTGTATCCATGCAATTGTATCTGAACCCCAGTCTCATAAAATAGTCCATACTGTAATGTGGACTTCACATACCTGAGTATGCGTCTAGCTGCATCCAAATGTGGTTTCCTTGGAGCCTGCATAAACTGACTTACCAATCCAACAGCATAGCTCAAATCTGGCTTGGTAAGAGTCATATAAATCAAACTTCCTACTATGCGTCTGTACATAGTAGGGTCTTCCAGAAGCTCACCTGCATCTGTGCTCAGCTTCACATTCTGCTCCAAAGGAACTGAAATAGGCTTATAGCCTATCATCCCATATTTGGACAGCATGTCCAATCCATACTGCCTCTGCAAGAGATGTATCCCACTTGGTGATCTAATCACCTCAATGCCCAAGAAATAACACAGCTCTCCCAAATCCTTCATCTCAAACTTCTGCTTCAATAGCATTTTCACATGAAGGATATCACTATCACCTGTGATGATCAAATCATCAACATAAATGACAAGCAGCATAATAACTTTCTCTATTTTTCTCACATAAAGTGAGAAATCTGCCTTGGAAATCTGAAAGCCAATAGTGACAAGATACTATCCTATCTTGTCAGACCATGCTCTAGGTGCTTGCTTCAAGCCATACAAGGCTTTCTTCCACCTGCAAACAAACTCAGGATGAACAACATGAACATAACCTGGTGGCTGCTCCATAAAGACCTCTTCTTGCAAATCACCATGCAAGAAGGCATTCTTTACATCCATCTGATGTAAACACCATCCCTTTGATGCAGCCATAGCAATGACTACTCTTGCGGTTGCCATCCTTGCAACCAGACTGAATGTTTCTTCATAATCAATGCCATATGTCTGTGCATACCCCTTGACAACTAATCTTGCCTTGTATCTGTTCACAGAACCATCTGCATTGTGCTTCACCTTATAAACCCACTTATAGCCAATTGCATTCTTGTCTTTAGGCAAAGGCACCAATTCTCATGTAGCATTTGCTTCCAAGGCATCCATTTCTTCATCCATGGCTTTCTCCCATTTTTCTTTTCCCATGGCTTGCTCAAAGGAAGTGGGTTCTGGTTCCTGTATCACTTTGACCATATAGGCATAGTGAATGGCTATAAATCCATCATATTTCAGCCTATCCACTAGATATCTAGCTTTGGTAGACCTGCGCAAAATAGGCTCACTTCCAAGTGCCCTCAAAACATCCCTGGTCTTCCTTACTCCAAGTGTAACAACAGAAGGAATACCCAACTCATCATCAATGCTCTGCTGTTCTAAGCCACTGGATTCACCATCCACATAAGAGTGACCTGCATTCACATCAAACATGGGCTGATCTACCTTCTCTTTTCCTTTTCGTGATACCTGCGTACCACTATCTGCATTGCTTTGAGGAGATTCTCCTGATCTCAATCTGCCTGTCCATGGCGAAGTATGTGAACCACTACTAAAGGACATTGCAGGTCCACTGATATTTTGTGATTACTGCTGTGAATTCTGTGTAGCATTACCATTTTGTGCATCTACATCAATCATCACATTTACTGGTTTATACTAGCTGCTCATCTCATCAAAAACAACATCTCTGCTCACTGTAAACTTACGAGTAGAAGGGTTATAGCATCTATACCCTTTTTGCTATAGAGAATAACCAATAAAGACGCACTTCTCAGCTTTTGGATCCAACTTGGACCTCAACTCATCTGGCACATGAACATAGGCAATGTAACCAAAAATTTTCAAATGAGAAATATCTAGTTTCCTACCAGTATACATCTCCTCTGGCGTCATGCCATGTATTGCTGCAGTGGGAGTCCTGTTCATTATGTAAACTGCTGTAGCAACTACTTCAGCCCAATAATAATCTGGAAGGTCTTTTTCATTTAGCATGGCCCGAGATACCTCTCCAATATGCCTGTTTTTCCTTTCTGCAAGTCCATTTTGCTGTGGGGTATGACTGTATGAATATTGCTGCTTTATGCCATGCTCCTACAGGAACCTTGCAAACTCATTTGAGAGGTACTCTCCCCCTCCATCTGACCTTAGGCATTTTATTTGCAAGCCTGTTTCTTTTTCAACCATAGCTTTAAAAGCTTTGAAGTGCCCAAACACTTCACTTTTCTTTTTCATAAAATACACCCAAACTTTTCTGCTGTAGTCATCAATAAAAGTGACAAAATAGTGACAGCCTCCAATAGATGCAGCTTTAGTAGTCCACACATCAGAGTGGATTAATTCCAATTGCTTTTTACTCTCTTGAACATGCCTAGGAAATGGTTTCCTTGCCTGTTTTCTGAATTGACAGGCTTCACAAACCTTATGCATTTTTGCAACCTTGAATTTAGGCAATCCTGCAACAATATGTTGGGCTTGCATTGATTTAAGTCGCTTTATATTAACATGACCAATGCGTTTATGCCAGATATTAATATCTGCAACTACATCGGTCCCATGTGCAAACATTGTTGCACTCAATTCAGGCATGTCCGCATCTAACGTAAACATCGTGCCCTTCTTCTTTCCTTTTGCTATCACGTGACCGTTATTTTTCATATCCTCAACAAAGCATCCATGAGGATTAAATCTGACTTGCAAGCGCTGCTCAACCATGTGACCAACAGAAACCAGGTTCTTGGTGATGTTCGGGACATGAAATACATCAGATAGGTATTTCTTTTTCCCATCCTGCATAGACAAAGGAATTTTACCAATCTGCACAATAGGATGTGCAGTATCATCACCAGTCTCCACAAATCCTGGTTTTTCCATTTTCTTGCATCCTGCATCCATTCTGCATGACCTATCATGTGGTTTGACGCACCTAAGTCAACATACCACACATCATTTCGTTCTTCTGCACTTAACACAGAATTGTCATGTGCTGCACCATAAATAGATGCTCATTTCTGTCATCAGCCTGTCTACTAGAAGATGCATTTTGGCCTCTCTGCCATCCACCACGGCCTCTTTGGCTCCCCTTGCCTCTAGAGTTACCATGTCCTCCTCCATAGGACTGGTTTTCTTGAGTTTGCTGCATATTCTGATTTCTACCATGGCCTCCAGATCGGCCTCCTCTACCTCTACCTCTACCTCTTCTAGCATTTGAGTAGAAGACAGTTTCTTTTGAAGTTCCTCCTCAAGAAGATGCACCCCTATTTGTCTGCTCTTCAGAAATTAGAAGAGTAAACAACTCCTAAAAATCAGGAAATTTTTCACGGACGGCAACGGATGTCCGGAACTGTGCATAATCCTTTCCTATACCATTCAAGGTCACAGAAACTAGATCATCATCTTCCACTGGCAATCCAATGGAAGCAAGTGCATCTGCAATTTTCTTCACCTTCATGTGGTAGTCATTGATGCTCATATTTTCTCTCTGCACATTGTGCAACTCCTGCTTGAGCTGCATTTTCTTGGCTTGCATATTTGTACTGTACATTTTTTCCAAAGTATCCCATGCCTCCTTTGGCGTACTTGCATCCTAAATATGCACAATCATAGAATCTGAAATACTGATAGATAGCTAGTACATAACTTTTCTGGCTCTCTCATGCCATCCTTTAAATGCCTGCATTTCATGTTGATTAGGAACATTAGGAAGAACTGGTTCTTCTTCATTTCCTATAATGAACTCCCAATAGCCTTTTCCCATAAGGAAATTCGTCATTCTAAACTTCCATGCCTGGAAGTTGTTCTTGTCAATATTTTCAGTGACAATCTATGAAAGAGAATTAGACGCCATTACA
This sequence comes from Dipteris shenzhenensis, assembly GCF_047967505.1. Classification (NCBI taxonomy): domain Eukaryota; kingdom Viridiplantae; phylum Streptophyta; class Polypodiopsida; order Gleicheniales; family Dipteridaceae; genus Dipteris; species Dipteris shenzhenensis. The sequence continues at coordinate 20,572,861 of NC_141627.1, forward strand.
GAACACTGCAAAATATTCTGTCACTGCAAAAAACACAACTTTTGCCTCACACGGGCAGATCTGCAAAACTGATGAAAGTGGTATTTGACCACACAGTCACTTCCTAGTGACGATTTTGTATGAACAGGCAACAAGGATGATTCTGCAACTCCCAATATCTCTGTGCACAGGTATAAGATGCAATTTCTACGACAACTTTTCACCGACCAGTAGAGCAGTGGTCGCACAGCAAAAACAGGGCCTTTTTCTGAGTGCCTGCAAAGAACTTCCGCCTTCAAAACGGGCCCTGAAATGGCCTCGAATCAGAAAAATAAAGTCACTGAGGGCTTCACCCTTGCCCGCAGCATATACTACCCTCTCGCCACACCACGAAGGGCATCTCAATCTGAGACAGTGCACTCTTGCACTTCTGGCTGTGCTACCTGCAGAGATTTGCTCCCAAACTCGAAAAAGGAAAGCAACACTGGTCCTCTTACCAGGACACCGCGAACTTGGTTTGCTTTTTTGAGCTCCTTACCACGAACTATGCTCTGATACCATGTGAAGATAGTGGGAGAGAGGGAACGAGTCTCAGTTGCGGCTTTCTCACATACACAATGGGGGAATACACACAAAGGTGGAGGCTAAAAATAGTTTTCCTCTTCTTAGTTGTGAAAGCCAAAAGAACTCTAGTACAAAGAAATAGAAGAACCCTATATGTGGGTCTCAAACCAAACTCAACTAACTAAGGTGGCATACTAACTGAGCCACGAACTAGAGTAGATAAGGATAGCTATCATCTAGCTATTATTCATGGGCGGTGTACCAACCCCATCTGCAGCTAAAAGTCGGTGACATAAATGCACAGTTGTCACCCTAGCATATCACGAGTGGAGCTCGATATCTCAACAAAGTTTGCATCTAAAAGGTTCACTGCTCTACAGAACAAATTGGAGGTGGTGTATTCAATACTCTACAATTCAAGGCGACATTAGAGCTCACAATATTGCCATCTTTGGCCACTTTGGTCACTTTGTTCCTGATCATGCCTCTACAACACACTAGAGCTCACAATATTGCCAGCTTCTTGTGTCACTTTCTTCTTGACCATGCCTCCAGAACACACTAGGGCTCAGAGCATTACCACCTTGTGTCACTGTGTTCCACACCATGCCTGTTGGGAAAACAATAGCTGTAGGAGAGGAAAGAGTAGTTGTATCCTATATGAGAAGGAAAAGAAAGAGGGAAAAAGCTCCTGTAGGAGAGCAAAGAGTTGATGTAGCAGAATCACAGTGAACTTGCCTATTAATGATTCAACTGGTTCCCACTCCTTGAGGTTCGAAGGGAAAACATTTGCCACCATGAATAAGAGCTCTTAGAAACCAAACACAAAATTTCCAAATGGACTCATTACACTTACAAGTGAAAAAGGTACATACATAGAAAGGCTCACAGTGTGATGGCATCCTAGATTGATTGAATGATGGAGGAAGCCGCATATCTTTTCCCATGTAAACATGTTGCACTTTTGCAAGCCATCCTTTCTTCCCAAACTTGAACTTCAACATGCGCCCCTTCCACTCATGCAAGATGTCACCTCTCTTGCTCTTGGGAAGCTTATGTGGACCTTTGGTCGATCCTTTCATCACTATCCAGTCATTTAAGCTGTAGGTGCAAGGGATCCACTCATCCAATGCATTTCTGGTGTTGTGGAAGACACAAGAGGTCACAACATTGTGTGGTCTTATAGCCTTTCTCCTCACCATGCTTGTAGAGGTTGCAACAGCAAGAATGGGACTTCTACACAAGGCAATGCAGCTCCAATAGAGGCACAAAAGAGGGAGAAGGAGAGGGACAGAGTAGCAGCAACAAAGGCACAGGAGAGGGAGAAGGAGAGGGACACAGAGCAGCTCCAACAGAGGTACAAAAGAGGGAGAAGGAGAGGGACAGAGCAGGAACAATGGAGGCACATGGGAGGGAGAAGGAGAGGGACAGAGCAACAGTAACAGAGGCACAGGAGAGGGAGAAGGAGAGGGATAGAGCAGCTCCAATAGAGGCATAGGAGAGGGAGAGGGGGGAGAGAGAGAGAGAGAGGAGCAGCATGTAGGCCAGAGCAGGAAGGAGCAGAGAAAGAGGGGGAAGAGGGAAAATGCATGGGATTTGGTTCAAAATTGAGTGGTTTGGCAGGCTGGACTAGAATAGTGGGGGACAGAGGCCCTAGAAAGGGGGAGGGGAGAAGAAAAATTCGCCAGAAGGGCCCTACCATCCCATTGAAGGTAGTTTTGGGCTCATGTGGGGGAGGTGCACCTAATAGGAGGGTCAAACATGGGTTAAGAGGGGGGGGATGGTTTGGGTAGTCCCTAGTGTAAGGGGAGCAACCAATAGGGGCTCTCTGCCAGCCTTCCCACCCTCCACCTCAACATACCATTGCCCCACACCTTCTAGCACTCTCATTGGTACAACTCAAATCACTCTCTAATCCCTTGAAATTAGGAAACACTAATTGGAAGCCCTTTTGAGACCCCAATTCTCCCCTAATGTGCAAGAGCTGAACGGAAGAATGGGACTTTAGTAGACAGTGCTAGAGCAATGCTTAGTGAAAAGCATCTTTTGAATTAGAATTGGGCAGAAGCAATAGCCACTACAAACTATTTGCTTAATCAGCTTCCTACCCAACCGATACAGGGTATGACACCTTATGAAGCATTCATTGGACACAAGCCACACATGGGGCATCTCTGCATATTTGGTTGCATAGCATATGCCCACATACATGATGATCATCATAGGAAATTGGATGCAAAGTCACGCAAATGCATCATGGTTGGCTACAGTGAAGAAAGCAAAGCATACAAGTTGTATGATCCCATCAACCATAAGGTCATTATCTCCAGAGATGTAATCTTTGATGAGGAATAGAATGGAAAACCTCACCTACATAGGCGATAGAAGCATCGACTTCACAGTCATCTCCAGAATAGGTTGATGAAGAAGAGCAAGAATTTCTAGCAACACCCCAAGCAGAGCCACATCAGCTTAGACAGTCTACTAGGGAAAGAAAACCTCTAGCTAGATTGACATATGCTCAGAAAGGCAAAGCAATTTAGGTTGAAATGACCAACTATGCTCTTATGACTACCATCATGGCTACAGAAGAGCCAATGTACCTCGAAGACATAGTAGACAAGCCAGAATGGCAAACTACTATGAATGAAGAAATGGATGCTTTGTATAAGAATAATACTTGGGAATTATGCGACCTTCCACCAGGAAAGAAGCACATAGCAAACAAATGGGTATACAAAGTGAAGTACAATCCAGATGGCAGTATTCAAAGATACAAATCCAGACTAGTTGCAAAAGGATTTGCACAGCAATATGGTCAGGACTATGATGAGGCTTATGCTCCAGTAGCAAACATGGATTCCATACGGTTCTTGATATCACTAGCAACACTCAGCAGATAGAATGTGTATCAGCTCGATGTCAAGAATGCATTTCTCAATGGTTACCTAGACGAGGAAGTCTACATGCAACAACCAGCAGGCTACGTTGAACCAGGAAAGGAGAATAAGGTTTTCCATCTCAAGAAAAGTCTCTATGGCTTAAAGCAAAAGCCCCCAGAAGTTGGTACAGTAGAATCGACATGTATTTTGCTAATCTGGGATACATGAAGCCCAATGCATATCATACTCGCTACTACAAAGTTCAAGGGGAAGACATTACTATCGCACTTTTGTGTGTAGATGATCTGATTGTGACAGGAAGCAAGGATAGCTTCATCAGAAAACTAAAACAAGACTTATCTGTAGAGTTTGACATGAAAGATGCACTATTATCTTGGAATTGAGTTCTAGAGAGAGTTAGATAGAACATTTATGAGTCAGCTCAAGTACGTTGACAGTCTCCTGAAGAAGTTTCATATGGCAGATTGCAAGATTGCAGCCACTCCCATGGAACAAAGTTTGAAGCTTACTGTGATGCCAAAAATTGATATTTTTAATTTGGCATTGGTATTGTTTTTCTCTATGTTTGATAAGATTTTGAGTATCAACTGAAAGCCTACCGGCTCTCACTTATTTCTATTTTCTAAGATATTGTATGGGATTGAGAGGATGAGTGGAATGGATCATTGTAAATACCATCTGTATGAATTATAAATACCTTGGTATGGGGTGAGAGTTATTTGTGTATGGGATATTATGGGGTTTTTAAAAAATAGGAAGAGTGAGTCATATAAAGAGGTGGGCTCATGTCCATGTATTCTAATAGTATAAGAGAGATCACATGCCAAGCATGTGGAAGGCATGTGGAGGAGTGTGGAGTCAAGAGGAATCCTTCTAGAATTCCTATGTGGAATAAGGAGGATGTGGATATATGGAAAAGAGAGGGTCCCTATGGGCTCCATGTAGGGAGACTCTTGACTTTCTCAATATTTTAAGAGTCTTGAGCATCTTTTGATGGGACACATGGCAAGAGTAGCCAAAAAGGACATGGATGGTGACGTACGGGCTTATGTGATTGATGGGGAAAGGAATCTACAGGCATCAATTGTAAATGGGTGAAGGAGGGAGACAAAATCTCTATAAAAGGAGCCCTCCTCTCCCTTGTTCATCATCTCTTCCACCATTAGGCCTCATGTTGCTGTAGCCCCAAGTCTCCTCAAGCCTCTTCCATGAGCCTTCTCTCCCTCTTAACATAGTATTAGATAAAGTGGGACAAAAGTTGCATTTTGGGAATTTTGAAATTGGGTGGATTTCATTAAAATTGGGAAAGGCTTCATTAAATTTGGGAAAATTTCCATTGATTGTGGGAATTTTACCAATATTGAATAAGCTAATATTTGGAATTCTAATAATTATGAAAAACTTCATTGGTTGTGAAACAGTTCATTGTGTATAAAAACCGGAACAAGGCATTTGTGGCAGAGTTTGAAAATCATGTATTTGGTGGTGTTAATAAACACCGTCTAGGGACAACATGTATATTTTACTTGAGGTGCTAATAAACACCAGTTGGTGGTGTTAACAAACACCATGCATAGTGAGTTCCACTAGAAACAAAGCAGTTGTTGGTGAAGGTCAGCTTCTGAAAATTGTCATATTAATAATATGCAAATACCCATTGACAAGATAACAACAATTGAGAAACATCACATGAGAACACACATTACAATGGAAGTTTGGGAGATTAAGAGGGAGAAAATCGACACCATTTTCTATGCTCTGATACCAAGCAAGCTCTCTTGTGCTTTGATACATACACTCTGTGGAATCTTGATCTTCTTGGGTCTATTTATGGATTTTGATGTCCATTACCAGACAATTGCATCAATACACTCCCATACCTGTGGATCCAACCTATTCTCTACCCAATACTTGTTCCAGCAATCAACATAGGCATCTGCATCACTGAGCCCCTTTCTCTTAACTAATGGTGCCCAATACTGAATTAATAATTTCTTGAAATTAGGAGAAGCAGCATCCATCTCGGCACTTGATATGGCAACCCCAAGCCATATGGGGTATATAGGATCTGATGGCCTCACCAAGACGAAGTCACCTTGCTTAACATCCACCATTGGTCTAAACTCTTCCCTCGGCTTACCTTTTAGAGGCCCACAATAATGATCATTAGCCTTGGAAATCATTAATGCAAGCATCTATATCATCCTCCTCATCAAGAGATTGTGTTCTTAGCCAAAACTCTCTGTACACTCCGATCTCTGAGATGTTTTCATGTTCGAGCTCACCGATCATGGTTTTCCAATAGTCTATCACTAGCCTAATGTAGGACTCATAGGATGCATTCTTTCCACTTGCACATCTCTCCCAAAACTTAATGTAATCCTTTATCCCTGATATTACTTGCAAGTGATCTCTCACAAATGCAGCCATTGGTAGTATATCCGGACAAACTGTTGGCAACAATGATCGACCCTCATTATCTTTCTTCATAGCTCAATTCCCCCTTCAATGGCATCCAATTTGGTGATTTTGGATGCACCTTGTACTACATCATTGGTCTGTCACCTTGCATGTAAAATCGAAATTGTAATGGCTTTGCATGTCCAACTAGCATTTCTTGCCCATCACATAGGTAGCCATCCACATAATCCTTGAAGTTAGGAACCCGTGTAAGAACAAATGGTGCCGGTGAAGATGATGTACATTTTTTGAATGTATCCATCAGATGCAAGAAAGTGAATGTTTGTCCCACCCGCAAGCTCTCAGAAAACCTGCTGAACATTGCATCAATGTCCTCATGTGTGTGCCCTACCATCAAGAGGCCCAATTGAACTATCTTGAAAATGCCCCTTGCTACAAGAAGAGGAAGGTATGCAAACAAGTATCTATTTTTGTTCTCAGACCCACAATTATCTAGTTGGAGTAGCAAGTTCTCTGGCAACTTTTGGAATGGTGGCTCAATAGCAACACTCCCCTCTAAAGAGGGTGGGTTTTCTCTTGTATTTGATGGAAAAAAATTCATACATGTGTCTGTAGCCCTTGCAATGGAAGTTGTCATGGCCTCCATGACAGACTTTGGGTCACTTTTCGATACAGTTTCTAGATTTGCATTTGTGATCGTGACATCTACATTTTCATACAAGCTAGCTCCACTTGTGGAAACATGTGCACCTTTAGAACTGTAATGGGAGTCCAAAGCGTTTCTTGAACATAGAGCATTCAAAAGGCGAGCATTGCTTCTAGGAATCCCATTGGTAGCAAGTTCTCCAAGGTCATGCATATCCATCCTCTCGAGGTTGCGCAAAAAAATTGAGAGCGATCCAATCGTCAGGTTGGGATCAGATGGCCACAAACCATTGAGGGTGAAGTGTCCATAATGACCGTTTCCATGCCCATGGGTAATCATTCCAATGAGTGAAACCTATAATTGCCATGTAGAATCGGTGTCCTTGGACCTCACCTGAAGTCTTGAAATTGCTGTCTTTTTTTGGTCCATCTTATCATGGATTATGATACATACTTTTTGGATCCATCTCGGAGTACCTACGTCATGCATAGTAGAAGTTCCTACAACTTTGTTGCTGTATCATATGCATATTTCTCTCTTCCATCAGTGAATTGCGCTCGTCTTGACTTTTTGTGGCTGCCAATTGAGCCTTGATCCGCGGCTGCACAAGCTACATTTAGAGAATTCACTCGTCTTAGGAAGGGCTACATTTTTTAAGTCTAATTTCCAAATCCTACCAAATGTGGATGTGGATAGGCTCTGATAACCACGTTGATTAAGTGAAGTGTTGACCTCATGTAGGACGTCTATCTTCTTATACACTTCAGGTATCACTTGTTGTGTCTCTCTAGAACCATCCTGCATGGTTCTACTCTTGTGAGGCATATGCTCTATGCTATTATCCACAAAGTGTTGAATGAGAGCCCTTCCCATACCTATGTGCTCCCTGCTCCTCCTCATAATCCCTAAATTGCCATGCACATATCGCTGCAAACCACTCTCAAATTGCTCCCTGTATCGATAAAATGATGTCCTTGGAATTCCATGCATCTCATACCATGCTCTACAACAGACATCCCGACTGTTTATCCTGAAGTTGTAGCATATCCTCCCTGTGTAATCATGATGCCAAGCCGTTGACAACACATTGTGTATAAAGTTTGTACGAGACTCCAAGGAGATGCCCCAAAAGTTCTTCCTTAGATTCATTAAGAGATCTCGCTCTGCATGTTGGCAACACCTACTCCCACAACAATCGATGGAAGAAACTTGCTGCACCGAATCTAGTGACATTTTGTACATTGGTGTTGGAGGCTCTCTTTGTTTAGGTACCCTGTTAATGAAAGTGTACCTTCTTTTCTTTGATGTTGGATCATCCCTTTTCAACATTTTGATCATTGACCAACTCATCTATACTAGCAACGTGGTCCATGCCAGGCACATATTGTTGCAATGGACTTCCTTCAAGTAAGGTAATCTGCTTGATGGGCCACTTTACTAGGCTGAGAGAGCCGACATCTTGCATAGAAGACCCTAAGTCACTTCCTCTAATTTGTTCTTTCTTTTCAATACCCACACCAATGCAATCGTTACCCAATAGGTCAAAGTTTATAGAGTCTCCCAGGAAAACATATAAGATCACACCTTCCCCCACGGTCTTTGTTTTGCTCTCATCCCATAAGACAACCTTTTTCTCTTTCCAAGGTTCACGAATGAAATTGTCAGTTTCCAATGAAGAAACTGGCATTGCCTCAACATAAGGTCGCTCAGGCTCACTTGGTGTAGCTTCTTCAGTTACCGCATCATCTAAAGAATCACTAACATGTTTTAGAGAGCCCTTAGGCCACTTGACAATGCTCCAAATTGCCTCACCAACAAGCCATGCATCCATAGTGTGAAATGGCAAGAGCATTTCACTATTGATAGACTTCTCCACTATCACTGATATATTTTCTGTCCCAATCTTCACACCACTACAGTAGGCCTCCGGATCTATTGCACACACTCCACCAATTCCAACCACTTCATTCCCCACCATCATCATGACCTTGTCCCCGCTTCTGATAGCCATCCCCTGTCATTACAATTACGGAGAATTAATTATGAACAAATTACAACCAAATAATTTCATAAGACCATCAAATATGTCCTTCTAGATGAGAAGAATGGCATTGGTGAAAATCTCTAGAATGCATGAATGAGTCTATACAAAATTTTCATGAAAGCATGAATTATTTCCTTAAAAATTTTAGCAATTTGATAAAACTTTTTCTAAAGCATGAATTATTTTCACCATCATCATGACCTGATTCATGCATCTGATGGTAGCCATCCCCTCTCATTACGATGACAGGAAATTGATTATGAACAAACTACAACCAAAGAATTTCATAAGACCAACAAAGTTGTCCTTGTAGCGGGGGAAGAATGGCACCAGTGCCATTCTCCATGTGGGATTGTGAAGAATGTCATTGGTGCCATTCTCCACGTGAATTCGGCTTTCCTATGGAGAATTGCATATCCCATCTTTAAAAAGGGGAATGGCACCAGTGCCATTCTCCCCATGCAGTGACTTGAGAAAAACATTTGTCTTCATAAGAGGAGAATAGACTAGTGCCATTCTTCCTTTGGAAGACAAAATTTTGACTTGGGACTTTGCCTTGGGAGAATGCCAATGGTGCCATGCTCCCTTTGCAAAGCCAAAATTTCATATTAGGACATTGCAATGGGAGAATGGCACTGGTGCCATTCTCCCTTTATGAAGGCAAACTTTGAATCAAGACATTGCATTGGGAGACTGGCACTCGTGCCATTTTCCCTTTGCAAAGCCAAGATTCTAAATCGTGACATTGCAATGGGAGAATGGCACTAGTGCCATACTATCTTTGTGAAGTAGAAATTTTGAATCACGACATTGCATGGGGAGAATGGCACAGCCAAAGTTTTGAATCGGGATCGGGACATTGCAACGGGAGAATGGAAGTGGTGCAAATTTAAAATTTAAAATTTTTGGCTTTGTAATAGGAAAATGGAGAATGGCACTAGAGCCATTCTCCCAATGGAATGTCCTGATTCAAAATTTTAGCTTCATAAAGGTAGAAGGGCACCAGTGCCATTCTCCCACTGGAATTAGTGAAATGTCAATCTATAGGTTTAGTTTGTCTAGATTACCACTAGCGAAGAATGGCAATGATGCCAATCTCATGCTGGCAACTACATAATGACACTAAGATCATCAAACTCACATGTGGAATGGAATCAGACACCACTCTCCTATGATCACAGTCTCCACTCTGAAGAGTTCATATGGATTTGTGTCAATCTCTGTGGAGAATGGCAGTGGTGCCAATCTCATACCATGACTTGAAAACATGCACAAGGAATCCTAAACTCACATGTGCATTTGCACTTTTGCCATTATCCTACTGTAGCCAATAAAATTAGTGGAATGTCAATCTATAGTATTAGTTTGTATAGATTACCACTAGTGGAGAATGGCAGTGATGCCAATCTCATGCTGGCAACTACAGAATGGAATCGGACACTCATTGGTGCCATTCTCCCAATGCAATACCCTGATTCATATTTTCACTGGTGCCATTTTGACTGTGTGAAGCCAAAACTTTGAATCTGGGAGAATGGCACTAGTGCCATTTCCCCTTTGCATAGCCAAGATTTGATTCAGGAAATCACAATGGGAGAATGGCATTGGTGCCATTCCCCCTTTGCAAAGCCAAAGTCTGGAATTGGGACATTGCAATGGGAGAATGGAAGTGGAGCAAATTTTAGCTTTGCAAAATGGGGAGATTGGAGGATGGCAGTAGTGCCATTCTCCCATTGCAATGCCAAAACTTGAGACCATAGACTCTGTGTGTGTGTGTGTGTGTGTGTGTGTGTGTGTGTGTGTGTGTGTGTGTGTGTGTGCATGTGAACGTGGTATTCATTTGAAACCATACACTATTTTACTTCCATTTATTCATATATGTGGTAAAGTTGATCGATATTACTTTATGAAACCTAGCTCGTTATGTGAGTTTATTCACGTTAGTTTGGTTATGCTAGGTTGGTTAAGTTACAAATTTTTATGTTAGAGTATGTTTTTCTTTATCAAGGTCCAAGTAATGTAAAATTTTAAGGTGTAGATTGAATTAGTTGACGAGCATGTGATTTTTCTCCATGTTGAAAAAAAATTGTAATCATGCTCATCATTAGATCGCAAGCTATGGATTTTTTTAAAGGAAGATGAGAATAGGTTAAATAAAAGGCGTGAGGACAATGTAAAAAAGGAAGAAAATGAGTGTGGACAATGTAAAATAGAAATAAAAGAAATGCATACGTTAGATATGTTAAATGAAAGAAATAAAATAAATGCATAGGGAAAATATGTTAAATAAAAGAAATGCATAGTTTAGATATGTTAAATAAAAGAAATTCATAGGTTAAGTATGTTAAACAAAATATATGCATAGGCTAAATAAAAGAAATATGTTAAATAAAAGAAATGCATAGGTTAAGTATGTTAAACAAGATATATGCATAGGCTAAATAAAAGAAATATGTTAAATAAAAGACAAGCATAAGCTAAATACTTGATTGATATTACTTCAATTGTGTGAGTTCTTTCATGTTAGCTTAGTTATGCTTTGGAAGCTTCCAAAGTAAAGGTCCAATAAAAGTAAATTTTTAAGTTGCAGACTAAATTAGTTGATGAGCATCCAATTTTTCTCTACATTTAACAAAAAATATCGGCTTTGGAAGCATTAGATCGCAAGTGTAGGTTAAAATAAAAGGAGTGCATAGGTGGAAGAAAAGAAGCAGCATAGATTAAATAGGTGGAAGAAAAATAGCAGCATAGATTAAATAGCTGGAAGAAAAGCGTCAGGGGGACCTTTTGTGACCCCAAAATGTCCCTTGATGCTTTTAATTATACTTTTAAAATTGCATTCAAAATCGATTCAAATATTATAAAACATTAGTAGCATTAGAAATAGATCCAAAAGACAAACTTGGTGTAGATGAACTACTACTACCCACGGTCTAGACATCTAGATGCACAATATGCTAAGATAATGTATAGAAAAGGAGCGGATGAAGGGAAGAAAAGGAGCTTCATAGATTAAATAGCTTCACACACCAAACACTATTTGTGTGTGGGATGGAGATGGCATAGAACTGCTCCAAAAGATTTTCTACAAGAATATACCAAACTCTTGCTTTCTGTGTGGGTTGGGTAGACACTTTATTAAGGAATGTCCCTCTTGGAATAGTCATATAAAGGAAAACGAAGAGGAAAAAGAATAGTCAAGACAAATTTTCATTCCTAAGTGTATACATTCAAGGAAAATTAAACGACCTAAAACCACAAAATTTTAGAAGATGGTTGTGTGCAGAGCACTCAATCCTAATTTCTTATCTCTTCATAGAAAGTCAAAGTAGGAGGCCTAAAAATAAGGTGGCAACTTAACTAGATTGATGACAAGAGAGTGTGGGTCTATATAGAACACAAAGAGGGTAGAGGGGGTGCAGCTTTGGGCATTGCTAAGCACCTAGTTCAAGAAATAGGGGGGTTCTAACCAGCTTTTATTGCAATGCAGTAGGAATAGAATTCATTAACCCCTACCTAGTGTGTCAAATGTTTTTAGTCTATGTGCCTAACTCTGCAAGAGATAGAGCACTCCTTTGGAGTGGTAAGATTCTTCTTGAGACAATACTATTCTTTCGGGAGATTTTAATATGGTCGAAGGCAGAAGGGATAGATGGAACAAAATAGGTAATGTCATAAGGCGGAGTGAGTTCACCACTTGAATAGCCTCAAGGATCAAGATGTCTAAATTGATACCTAAGAGGACATGTCTTCACTTAGACAAAATTCAGATAGGTCATTTCCATAGAAAAGCTCAGTTGGATAGAGCTTATTTCTCTAGAAGGATTTTGGCTGACACCACTACTTTAGCGTCCCTCTTGTTCTCTTATCATAAGCCAATTTTAATATCCCTTGAGAAGGGTGTAGGGAGGATTCTTAGATCCTAGTTTAATGACAGTGATTTTAATAGGTTACATTAAAAAGAAGTGCATAGGTAGGATAGGTTAAATATATTAAACTTGTTAAATTTGTTTTTTAACAAAATGCAAAAGGTTAAACTAATGAAGGGTAAAAATTTGAAAAACCCTAGTACCTTCTCTTTCGTTTCGCTTGTTGTCCTATGTTGATCGCCTCGTATGCCGTGCTGTGGATCTCCTCATGTGCGTAGATTCCTCAAGCTCTCACAATCTCCTCGTGCATAGCTTTTCCTCAAGGCTCTCACAGAGTCTGAGCAGAGACTCAAGGAGTGGTCGGCGCTTCGTTCGTAGTCGCCTCGTTCTTGCAAAATTGGATATACTGGTTGCCTTCCCTCACTGCGGTGCTTCGTTCGTAGTCGACAATGATTGAAGGACTCAATAAGGAACTCTCTGTCTGAGTCCGTCACCCAAAATCGGGGTATATCTCTTCTCTCTTTCTTTCAACAACAATAATCTTCTGATGGCTTCCAAGAGTGTTCCATATCTATCTACACAACCCTCCTCTTATCTTGTTGAGTCGGTGGTGGAGGAGGAAGCCAAATTGCAAGAAAGAAAACCAAAAATCGGAACATTTCTCATGCTATCGAACTGATTGAGCATCAGTTGTTGTGTTTCCTTCCAGCTCCATTAACTTCATAGCTCTAGTGGAATTCAGGCTGTCGAGCTGTTGGTTGCCGTCTGGAATTTCATCATTTCTGACATGCATCGGCTGGATAAACGTGGTTTGTCATGCCAGAAGTCGCGGTGAATTTATGGATGCACAAATGTAAGCTTTGCCTATGCTCAGCTGACCATCAAGCTCCGTGCAACCTCCTCGATTCTGCCCCTGCCTCAAGACTCTCCGTGTGACACTACAACCATCTCGAGCCCCTCAATTCTGTGGTGAGTAAAACTCTAAGACTCTGAGACTCCTCTCCAATTCTGCTAAATCGAAATGATTTGTTTGGAATGAATAGAAAGTGAATGAGGGAAAGGCATCAATTGAAATGAGAGAAAAGGTCTTGATTTGTCCAAAATGTAGATTTGAAAGTGAAAAGTGATAGTTTGAAACTACTAAATAATTCAAATTTTGAAATATAGCTCTTCCCGCCATTGTTCCCTTTTGAATTTTGGATATATAGAGTGGCACTTATGCCATTCTCTCCAATATTAAATTAAATTCAAATACATATTGATATTTTTAATTTCAATTTGTATTTCAAATTGAAATTATTCTATTTCAAATTGTATTTCAAAACCTAAATTCTAGTTTTCAAAATTTGATTTCAAGTTAAACTTCAATCTCAATTTTGATTTTCATGATTGAATGGCAAATTCAGAGATTGAAATTCTAATTTTAAATGGAGAATGGCACCAGTGCCATTCTCCAAGACCTCATAAGAAGTCCTTGAGAGTGGCACTAGTGCCAATATCCCTTGAGATAAATAAAATTTTGAAATATAGCTCTTCCCGCCATTGTTCCCTTTTGAATTTTGTATATATAGAGTGGCACTTATGCCATTCTCTCCAATATTAAATTTAAATTCAAATTCATATTCATATTTTTAATTTCAATTTGTATTTCAAATTGAAATTATTCTGTTTGAAATTGTATTTCAAATCCGAAAGTCTAGTTTTCAAATTTTGATTTCAAGTTAAACTTCAATCTCAATTTTGATTTTCATGATTGAATGGTAGATTTAGAGATTGAAATTCTAATTTTAAATGGAGAATGGCACCAGTGCCATTCTCCAAGACCTCATAAGAAGTCCTTGAGAGTGGCACTAGTGCCAATATCCCTTGAGATAAATTGAAAGACTTGGAACACTGGTCAAGATTTATGTGTAAGATTTGGTAACAAAATAAAAAATGTCAATGATACACTACCAATAAAATCAATGGAATGCCAATCTACATGTTTAGTTTGTGCAGATTTCCACTGGGATCTACATAATGGAACTTAGATCCCCAAACTCACATGTGTATTGGAACCTGGCACCATTCTCCTATGATCACTAGAATACCCCTCCTAGAATATTAGGTAAATTACTGTACCAAGGGAGAATGGCAGTGGTGCCAATCTCTTATTGGGCCTCTTATTGGGCCCTAGAAAATTGCACTGAGAAGCCTAAACTCACGTGTGCATTCTTCTATGTTCCACCGGTGGAGAATGGCAGTGGTGCCATTCTCTATAACATGCACAAGGAATCCTAATCTCACATATGCATTGGCACTTTTGCCATTATCCTACTGCAGCCAATAAAATTAGTGGAATGTCAATCTATAGGTTTAGTTTGTCTAGATTACCACTAGTGGAGAATGGCAGTGATGCCAATCTCATGCATGCACCTACATAATGACACTAAGATCATCAAACTCACATGTGGATTGGAATGTGACACCATTCTCCTATGATCACTGGAATACCCCACCTAGAATAGTAGGGTAAACATTTGTACAAGTGGAGAATGGCACGGTGCCAATCTATTATTAGGCCCTAGAAAATGGCATTGAGAAGCCTAAACTCACATGTGCATGCTTCTCAATGCCATTTTCTAGGGCCTAATAAGAGATTGGCACCACTAGAGAACGGATTTGTGTCAATCTTTGTGGAGAATTCCACCAGTAGAGAATGGCAGTGGTGTCAATCTCATACCAAGACCTTAAAAATGGCACAAGGAATCCTAAACTCACATGTGCATTTGGCACTTTTGCCATTATACTACTGCAGCCAATAAAATTTGTGGAATGTCAATCTATAGGTTTAGTTTATCTAGACTACCACCAGTGGAGAATTGAAGTGATGCCAATCTCATGCAGGCAACTACATAATGACACTGAGATCCTCAAACTCACATGTGGATTGGAATCGGGCACCATTCTCCTATGATCCTTGGAATACCCCTCCTAGAATATTAGGGTAAACATTTGTACAAGTGGAGAATGGCAGTGGTGCCAATCTCTTATTAGGCCCTAGAAAATGCCATTGTGAAGCCTAAACTCACATGTGCAGCCAATAAAATTAGTGGAATGTCAATCTATAGGTTTAGTTTGTCTAGATTACCACTAGTGGAGAAGCCTAAACTCACATGTGCATTCTTCTATGTAGTGATCACTGTCTCCGCTGTGTAGATATCATATGGGATTGTGTCAATCTCTATGGAGAATGCCACCAGTGGATAATGGCAGTGGTTCCAATCTCATACCATGACCTGAAAACATCCACAAGGAATCCTAAACTCACATGTGCATTGGCACTACCACTAGTGGAGAATGGCAGTGATGCCAATCTCATGCTGGCAACTACATAATGACACTGAGATCATCAAACTCACATGTGCATTGAAACTTTTGCCATTATCCTACTGCAGCCAATAAAATTAGTGGAATGTCAATCTACAGGTTTAGTTTGTCTAGATTACCACTAGTGGAGAATGGCAGTGATGACAATCTCATGCTGGCAACTACAGAACGACACTGAGATCATCAAACTTGCATGTGGAATGGAATCGGACACTACTCTCCTATAATCACTGGAATACCCCTCCTAGAATAGTACGGTAAACATTTGTACAAGTGGAGAATGGCAATGGTACCAATCTCTTATTAGGCCCTAGAAAATGGCATTGAGAAGCCTAAACTCACATGTGCATTCTTCCATGTTGTGATCATAGTCTCCACTATGTAGAGATCATATGGAATTGTGTCAATCTCTGTGGAGAATGCCACCAGTGGAGAATGGCAGTGGTGCCAATCTCACATGTGGAATACCCCTATGATCCTTGCAATACCCCTCCTAGAATATTAGGGTAAACATTTGTACAAGTGGAGAATGGCAATGGTACCAATCTTATTAGGCCCTAGAAAATTGCACTGTGAAGCCTAAACTCACATGTGCATCTAATAAAATTAGTGGAATGTCAATCTATAGGTTTAGTTTGTCTAGATTACCACTAGTGGAGAATGGCAATGATGCCAATCTCATGCTAGCACCTACATAATGACACTGAGATCATCAAACTCACATGTGTATTTCAATCGGACACCACTCCCCCATGACCACTGGAATACCCCTCCTAGAATAGTAGGTTAAACATTCGTACAAGTGGAGAATGGCAGTGGTGCCAATCTCTTATTAGGCCCTAGAAAATTGCATTGAGAAGCCTAAACTCACATGTACATTCTTCTATGTGGTAATCACAGTCTCCGCTGTGTAGAGATCATATGGAATTGTGTCAATCTCTATGGAGAATGGCAGTGTTGCCAATCTCATACCATGACCAGAAAACATGCACAAGGAATCCTAAACTCACATGTGCATTGGCACTTTTGCCATCATCCTACTGCAGCCAATAAAATTAGGGGAATGTCAATCTATAGGTTTAGTTTGTCTAGATTACCACTAGTGGAGAATGGCAATGATACCAATCTCATGCTGGCAACTACATAATGACACTGAGATCATCAAACTCACATGTGGAATGGAATCGGACACCACTCTCCTATGATCACTAGAATACTCCTCCTAGAATAGTAGGGTAAACATTTGTACACGTGGAGAATGGTAGTGGTGCCAATCTCTTATTAGGCCCTAAGAAATGGCATTGAGAAGCCTAAACTCACATGTGCATTCTTCTATGTAGTGATCATTGTCTCCCTGTGTAGAGATCATATGGAATCGTGTCAATCTCTGTGGAGAATGCCACCAGTGAAGAATGGCAGTGGTGCAAATGTCATACCATGACCTGAAAACATGCACAAGGAATCCTAAACTCACATGTGCATTGGCACTTTTGCCATTATCCTACTGCAGCCAATAAAATTAGTGGAATGTCAATCTATAGGTTTAGTTTGTCTAGACTACCACTAGTGGAGAATGGCAGTGATGCCAAACTCATGCTGGCACCTACATAATGACACTGAGATCATCAAACTCACATGTGGATTTGAATCGGACACCACTCTCCTATGATCACTGGAATACCCCTCCTAGAATAGTAGGGTAAACATTTGTACAAGTGGAGAATGGCAGTGGTGCCAATCTCTTAGTAGGCCCTAGAAAATGGCATTGAGAATGATGGAATGTAATGCTCAGTCCTTCTTCGATTCCCCAGAATCATCATCTTGAGGGAAGGCCTACTTCATGATGTTGATCTTGAGGGAAGGTGTTGAGAGTTCACGCTCAACATCATGTGATCATGTGTGCATAGCACCATCACGTGATCATATGTGCATAGCACTAACCTTATAGAGTGCTATAAAGGAAAGGGTTAGATCCCCTAACCCTAACCCTAAAAGGGTAATATCTTCCCCTTGAACTTTGTAGTAGAGAGTATGATCTGCATTGGACTTCATGTATCCCAGATCAGCAAAATACTTGTCAATTCGGCTGTACCAACTTCTGGGGGCTTGCTTTAAGCCGTAGAGACTTTTCTTGAGATGGCAAACCTTGTTCTCTTTACCTGGTTCAACATAACCGGCTGGTTGTTGCATGTAGACTTCCTCGTCTGTCTGATCTCATGACCTTGATCGTTCTGCCTGTTTGGTTTTCTACCATGGCTTTGAATTCTTGAAATCTAGCAAACACTTCAGATTTCTCTTTCAGAAAGTAGACCCAACAATATCTGCTGTAGTCGTCGATGAAGGTCAAGTAATAAAGTGAACCATTGATGCTGCGGGTCTGGGCATAACCCCATACATCTGTATGAATCAAATCAAGAATACCTCGTGCACGAGAGGTACTTCTGACAAAGTTGGTTCGCTTTTGTTTGCCGAAGCAGCATGCTTCACAAACTTTTCCAAGAAATTGTAGCTTCGGAATCCCAATTGCCATATTTTGATTCCTGAGATCTAACAAGTACTTGAAGTTGACATGACCATATCTCTTGTGCCATTTTGCAGATAGTGGCATCTGTTGCATTTGAGCTGACATGGCATGCTTATCTGGTACTGTAGCTAGCATCCTGTATAAGCGTCCTTCCTTGACACCTTTTGCTACTAGCTGACCTCTTTTGGATTTGTCTCTGATAGTGCATTCATCACTGTCGAAGAGGACTTTGTAGTTGTGTTCCGTCATTTGACCTACTGACAAAAGGTTCTTGCTGAGCTTCGGAACATAGAGCACATCTTTGACTAATCCTGTTGTACCAGTGAAATTGTTCATAGGGATAACACCTGTCCCTTGAACCGGATTCGGTGTATTGTCTGCTGTGTAGATGACATTCTTTTGACCTTCTAATGGCTTCATTTCTGTGAACCATTCCTGATGATTTGTCATATGAGATGATGCACCGCTGTCGATGTACCAAGGATCCTGTTCCACTTGGTCGACTTGATAGCTGAAATCCTCTTTGGGATTGAAATCAGTGTCTAGGTGTATTGTATCAGTCTGATGCAATTCCTCACTTGCAAGAAACATATTGCCATGTTCATTTGCAAAATGACTGTGACTAGAATGTCCACCACGATGATTTCCTCTTCCTCAGGAATTCCCTCGATTACTGCTGGATTGACCGCCTTGGTCATACTGCTTCTTGCAGCAATCTCTTTCATAGTGTCCAAACTTGTGACAATAGTTGCATTGAATGTTTGACACATTGGTGGATGCATGTATGAAGAGGGGAAAGGAGAAGAGTGGAGATGAGGAGAGAGGGCACAGCTAGAGAGCACACCACAAATGACTAACTGTACACTAGAATTAGTTGAAAAAATAGAATATATACAAACCCTTTTAGGGTTAGGGTTAGGGGATCTAACCCTTTCCTTTATAGCACTCTATAAGGTTAGTGCTATGCACATATGATCACGTGATGGTGCTATGCACACATGATCACATGATGTTGAGCGTGAACTCTCAACACCTTCCCTCAAGATCAACATCATAAAGTAGGCCTTCCCTCAAGATGATGATTCTGGGGAATCGAAGAAGGACTGAGCATTACATTCCATCACACCCCTTTAATGGGAATGTCCTTCCTCTGCATCAAACCAAGAGCTAGTCGGTGTTTCTCGAATAGCTCTTTACCGAGTGGTTTGGTAAAGATGTCTGCAACATTTTCTTTGCTATCACAATGTTGCAGTGTGATGTCACCAAGTAACACTCTTTCTCTAATGAAGTGCTCTCTGACATCAATGTGCTTTGTTCTGGAGTGATATACTGGATTTTTGGCCAATGCTTGAGCAGATTGATTATCACAGTATATTGTTGTTGGCTTTGACTCATCAAAGTAATCTGTTTCTGACAATAGTCTTCTGAGCCATATAGCTTCACATGCACCTGTAGTGAGTGCCCTATATTCTGCTTCAGTCGAAGACAAAGAAACAGTTGGCTGTTTGTTTGACAACCATGATATAGCACCTTGACCAAGGAAAAATGCATATCCCAGTGTCGATCTCCTGGTCTCATGATCTCCAGCATAGTCACTGTCACAGTATCCATGCAACCGTGGATGACTTCCTCTGTATTCTATCCCAAACTGTCTTGTACCTCTGATGTATCTCAAGACTCTTTTGGCTGCATTCCAGTGAGACTGTTTTGGATTTGCCATAAACTGTGCTAGTGAGCTTACTGCATAACAAATATCTGGCCGTGTGATTGTCAGATATATAAGAGATCCAATGAGTTGCCTGTAGTATCTGTCATTGACTGTAGGCTTTTCTGAATCTTTAGTAAGTTTCAAACTCTGTTCCATGGGAGTGGCTGCAATCTTGCAATCTGCCATATGAAACTTCTTCAGGAGACTGTCAACATATTTGAGCTGACTCATGAATGTACTATCCGAATCTCTCCAGAACTCAATTCCAAGACAATAGTGCATAAGTCCAAGATCTTTCATGTCGAACTCTGCAGATAAGTCTTGTTTTAGTTTTCTGATGAAGCTATCCTTGCTTCCTGTCACAATCAGATCATCTACGTACAAAAGTGCAATAGTAATATCTTCCCCTTGAACTTTGTAGTAGAGAGTTGATTTGCTATCCACAAGCGGATGCTTCTTCAACAAGCACCTCAGCTCCAGCAAGCAAGTGGACTAGAAGAAGCAGCATCAACCGAGCTCCTTCCTCAACATCAAGGCAGCCCAAGGCTCACTGGCTTCACACACAGTCTGGTAGCCTCTTCAATGCCTCAGATGGCTGGCACTTTAGCGGTTCCAGAGTCCTCCACACAGCCTCAATGCTCCTATCGACTAGACAACGCAAAGACAGCGCTCCAACAACCTACATCTACAGACACGGCATTCAACAAAAAACGCGTCTCCATCGACAACCATCTACAGGCTCTAGGTACTGCTCCATCTTCGAAGCGCTCCTCCTAACAGACAAATAGCCGACTACAACGAGCAACGGCTCAGTCTCATGCAATGCTCACGTAGCTCAGTCCTTCTTGGGCGACTCCGTCAGCACCACGACAGCTCCATAGCCGAGACCTGACCAGCCACGGAACGTAAACGAGGCTCCTCTCATAGTGCTCAGCCATCTCTGACACGCACGGCTCCTTCTCCATAGCCACTCATAGCCTCTCAATAGAGCTCCAACCGACCGGCCAACGAGCTCCACTGCGCATACGACCGTCCACGTCGCACCCGGGCGACCTCCGCCAACGACCGGCGGCTCTTGTCCATCGACCATCGACGGAAATCCGCAGGCGGACGGAATCTTCATGAATTCCGTCGAAATCTTAAAAGATTCCGGCCGCTCTCCTAGTGCCACGTGGCAGCAAGGGAGGATATCTTATCCTCAACCTCACCACATTGAGGTGTGGTCAGCCAAGTGACACGTGGCAATCCTATCTGCCACGTCATCACCGACTGCCACGTCATCACCGACTGCCACATCATCATCGACTGCCACATCACCACCGACTGCCACGTCACCTGCCACATCATCAGGCCACGTCATCAGGCCACATCATCAGTGCCACATCATCACTGCCACATCATCAGTGCCACGTCATCATTGCCACATCATCAATGCCACATCATCAGTGCCACGTCACCTGTGCCACGTCATCAGTGCCATGTCATCAGTGCCACGTCACTTGTGCCATGTCATCTGTGCCACGTCATCAGTGCCACATCATCAGGCCACGTCATCAGTGCCACCTCAGCACTGCCACCTCAGCAGTCCAGTCAGCACTAACCCCTGCAGGCACAGTCCCTTGCCAGGCACACTGTGCACACACTGCATGTGCACACTCCTGCCACCTCAGCACAGAGCTTCACTGGCACACCTCTTGCTAAGCACAGTGCCACATCATCACTGCATGTGACTCACAGTGACACATCATCATTGAGCACCATTTGCACTCCTTTTGCCCCTCCACCTAGATCAAGTCATATCTCTTGATCCAGGAAGAATTTGAGGGTGCTCCAAAAAGGAAAATCGCTCTGATACCATGACAAAATATGAAGAGGGGAGAGGAGAAGAGTGGAGATGAGGAGAGAGGGCACAGCTAGAGAGCACACCACAAATGACTAACTGTACATTAGAATTAGTTGAAAAAATAGAATATATACAAACCCTTTTAGGGATAGGGTTAGGGTATCTAACCCTTTCCTTTATAGCACTCTATAAGGTTAGTGCTATGCACATATGATCACGTGATGGTGCTATGCACACATGATCACATGATGTTGAGCGTGAACTCTCAACAGAGAAGCCTAAACTCACATGTGCATTCTTCTATGTAGTGATCACTGTCTCCGCTGTGTAGAGATCATATGGAATTGTGTCAATCTCTGTGGAGAATGCCACCAGTGGAGAATGGCAGTGGTGCCAATATCATACCCTCATCATACCATGACCTAAAAACATGCACAAGATATCCTAAACTCACATGTGCATTGGCACTTTTGCCATTATCCTACTACAGCCAATAGAATTAGTGGAATGTCAATCTATAGGTTTAGTTTGTCTAGATTACCACTAGTGGAGAATGGTAGTGATGCCAATCTCATGCTTGCCCTAAGAAATGGCATTGAGAATCCTAAACTCACATGTGCATTCTTATATGTAGTGATCATTGTCTCCACTGTGTAGAGATCATATGGAATTGTGTCAATCTCTTATTAGGCCCTGGAATGTCAATCTATAGTTTTAGTTTGTCTAGACTACCACTAATGGGGAATGGCAGTGATGCCAATCTCATGCTGGCAACTATATAATGACACTGAGATCATCAAACTCACATTTGGATTGGAATCGGACACCACTCTCCTATGATCACTGGAATACCCCTCCTAGAATAGTAGGGTAAACATTTGTATAAGTGGAGAATGGCAGTGGTGCCAATCTCTTATTAGGCCCTAGAAAATGGCTTTGAGAGGCCTAAACTCACAGGTGCATTCTTCTATGTAGTGATCACAGTCTCCGTTGTGTAGAGATCATATGGAATTGTGTCAATCACTGTGGAGAATGCCACGAGTGGAGAATGGCAGTGGCGCCAATCTCATACCATGACCTGAAAACATGCACAAGGAATCCTAAACTCAAATGTGCATTGCACTTTTGCCATTATCCTACTACAGCCAATAAAATTAGTGGAATGTCAATCTATAGGTTTAGTTTGTCTAGATTACCACTAGTGGAGAATGGCAGTGATGCCAATCTCATGCTTGCCCTAAGAAATGGCATTGAGAATCCTAAACTCACATGTGCATTCTTCTATGTAGTGATCACTGTCTCCGCTGTGTAGAGATCATATGGAATTGTGTCAATCTCTTATTAGGCCCTGGAATGTCGATCTATAGGTTTAGTTTGTCTATACTACCACTAGCTGAGAATGGCAGTGATGCCAATCTCATGCTGGCAACTATATAATGACATTGAGATCATCAAACTCACATATAGATTGGAATCGGACACCATTCTCCTATGATCACTAGAATACCCCTCCTAGAATAGTAGGGTAAACATTTGTACAAGTGGAGAATGGCAGTGGTGCCAATCTCTTATTAGGCCCTAATAAATGGCATTGAGAAGCCTAAACTCACATATGCATTCCTCTATGTAGTGATCACTATCTCTGCTATGTAGAGATCATAAGGATTTGTGTCAATCTCTATGGAGAATGCCACCAGTGGAGAATGGCACTGGTGCCAATCTCATACCATGACCCGAAAACATGCACAAGGAATCTTAAACTCACATGTGCATTGGCACTTTTGCCATTATCCTACTACCATTCTTTGCTAGTAGTAATGTGCATTCTTCTATGTAGTGATCACTGTCTCCGCTGTGTAGAGATCATATGGAATTGTGTCAATCTCTGTGGAGAATGCCACCAGTGGAGAATCGCAGTGGTGCCAATCTCTTACCATGACCTGAAAACATGCACAAGGAATCCTAAACTCACATGTGCATTGGCACTTTTGCCATTATCCTACTGCAACCAATAAAATTAGTGGAATGTCAATCTATAGGTTTAGTTTGTCTAGATTACCACTAGCGGACAATGGCAGTGATGCCAATCTCATGCTTGCCCTAAAAAATGGCATTGAGAATCCCAAACTCACGGGTGCATTCTTCTATGTAGTGATCATTGTCTCCACTGTGTAGAGATCATATGGAATTGTGTCAATCTATTATTACGCCCTGGAATGTCAATCTATAGGTTAAGTTTGTCTACACTACCACTAGTGGGGAATGGCAGTGATGCCAATCTGATGCTGGCAACTATATAATGACATTGAGATCATCAAACTCATATTTGGATTGGAATCAGACACCATTCTCCTATGATCACTGGAATACCCCTCCTAAAATAGTAGGGTAAACATTTGTACAAGTGGAGAATGGCAGTGGTGCCAATCTCTTATTAGGCCCTAGAAAATCGCTTTTAGAAGCCTAAACTCACATGTGCATTCTTCTATGTAGTGATCACTGTCTCCGCTGTGTAGACATCATATGGAATTATGTCAATCTCTTTGGAGAATACCACCAGGGGAGAATGGCAGTGGTGCCAATCTCATACCATGACCTGAAAACAAGCACAAGGAATCATAAGCTTACATGTGCATTGGCACTTTTGCCATTATCCTACTGTAGCCAATAAAATTAGTAGAATGTCAATCTATAGGTTTAGTTTGTCTAGATTACCACTAGCGGAGAATGGCAGTGATGCCAATCTTATGCTCGCAACTACATATTGACACTGAGATCATCAAACTCACATGTGGAATGGAATAGGACACCACTCGCCTATGATCACTGGAATACCCCTCCTAGAATAGTAGGGTAAACATTTGTACAAGTGGAGAATGGCAGTGGTGCCAATCTCTTATTAGGCCCTAAGAAATGGCATTGAGAAGCCTAAACTCACATGTGTAGAGATCATATGGATTTGTGTCAATGTCAGTGGAGAATGCCACCAGTGGAGAATGGCAGTGGTGCCAATCTCATATCATGACCTAAAAACATGCACAAGGAATCCTAAACTCACATGTGCATTCTTCTATGTAGTGATCACTGTCTCTGCTATGTAGAGATCATATGGAATTGTGTTAATCTCTGTGGAGAATGCCACCACTCGAGAATGGTAGTGGTGCCAATCTCATACCATGACCTGAAAACATGCACAAGGAATCCTAAACTCACATGTGCATTCTTCTATGTAGTGATCATTGTCTCCGTTGTGTAGATATCATCATATGGAATTGTGTCAATCTTTGTGGAGAATGCCACCGGTGGAGAATGGTAGTGGTGTCAATCTCATAGCATGACCTCAAAACATGCACAAGGAATCCTAAACTCACATGTGCATTCTTCTATGTAGTGATCACTGTCTCCGCTATGTAGAGATCATATGGAATTGTGTCAATCTCTGATATCATCAAACTCACATGTGGAATGGAATAGGACACCACTCTCCTATTATCACTGGAATACCCCTCCTAGAATAGTATGGTAAACATTTGTACAAGTGGAGAATGGCAGTGGTGCCAATCTCTTATTAGGCCCTAAGAAATGGCATTGAGAAGCCTAAACTCACATGTGCAGAGATCATATGGATTTGTTTCAATCTCTGTGGAGAATGCCACCAGTGGAGAATGGCAATGTTGCTAATCTCATACCATGACCTAAAAACATGCACGAGGAATCCTAAACTCACATGTGCATTCTTCTATGTAGTGATAACTATCTCTGCTGTGTAGAGATCATATGGAATTGTGTCAATCTCTGTGGAGAACGCCACCACTGGAGAATGGCAGTGGTGCCAATCTCATACCATGACCTGAAAACATGCACAAGGAATCCTAAACTCACATGTGCATTCTTCAATGTAGTGATCACTGTCTCCGCTAGGTAGAGATCATATGGAATTGTGTCAATCTCTGTGGAGAATGCAACCACTGGAGAATGGCAGTGGTGCCAATGTCATACCATGACCTGAAAACATGCACAAGGAATCCTAGTCTCACATGTGCATTTGCACTTTTGCCATTATCCTACTGTAGCCAATAAAATTAGTGGAATGTCAATCTATAGGCTTAGTTTGTCTAGATCACCACTAGTGGAGAATGGCAATGATGCCAATCTCATGTTGGCAACTACATAATGTCACTGAGATCATCAAACTCACATGTGGAATGGAATCGGACACCACTCTCCTATCATAACTAGAATACCCCTCCTAGAATGGCAGTGGTACAATTCATGTACAAGTGGAGAACGGCAGTGGTGCCAATCTCTTATTAGGCCCTAAGAAATGGCATTGAGAAGCCTAAACTCACATGTGCATTCTTCTATGTAGTGATCACTGTCTCCGCTGTGTAGAGATCATATGGAATTGTGTCAATCTCTATAAAGAATGCCACCAGTGGAGAATGGCAGTGGTGCCAATATCATACCATGACCTGAAAACATGCACAAGGAATCCTAAACTCACATGTGCATTGGCACTTCTGCCATTATTCTACTGCAGCCAATAAAATTAATGGAATGTCAATCTATAGGTTTAGTTCGTCTAGATTACCACTAGTGGAGAATGGCAGTGATGCCAAACTCATGCTGGCCCTAAGAAATGGCATTGAGAATCCTAAACTCACATGTGCATTCTTCTATGTAGTGATCACTGTCTCCACTGTGTAGAGATCATATGGAACTGTGTCAATCTCTGTGGAGAATGCCACCAGTGGAGAATAATACTGGTGCCAATCTCATACCATGACCTGAAAACATGCACAAGGAATCCTAAACTCACATGTGCATTCTTCTATGTAGTGATCACTGTCTCCGCTGTGTAGAGATCATATGGAATTGTGTTAATCTCTGTGGAGAATGCCACCAGTGGAGAATGGTAGTGGTGCCAATCTTATACCATGACCTAAAAACATACACAAGGAATCCTAACCTCACATGTGCATTGGCACTTTTGCATTATCCTACTGCAGCCAATAAAAGTGGAATGTCAATCTATAGGTTTAGTTTGTCTAGACTACCACTAGTGGAGAATGGAAGTGATGCCAAACTCATGCTGGCACCTACATAATGACACTTACATCATCAAACTCACATGTGGATTTGAATCGGACACCACTCTTCTATGATCACTGGAATACCACTCTTAGAATAGTAGGGTAAACATTTATACAAGTGGAGAATGGCAGTGGTGCCAATCTCTTATTAGGCCCTAGAAAATGGCATTGAGAAGCCTAAACTCACATGTGCATTCTTCTATGTAGTGATCATTATCTCCGCTACATATGGAATTGTGTCAATCTCTGTGGAGAATGCCACCAGTGGAGAATGGCAGTGGTGCCAATCTCATACCATGACCTGAAAACATGCACAAGGAATCCTAAACTCACATGTGCATTGGCACCTTTGCCATTATCCTACTGCAGCCAATAAAATTAGTGGAATGTCAATCTATAGGTTTAGTTTGTCTAGATTACCACTTGCGGACAATGGCAGTGATGCCAATCTCATGCTTGCCCTAAGAAATGGCATTGAGAATCCTAAACTCACATGTGCATTCTTCTATGTAGTGATCACTCTCTCCGCTGTGTAGATATCACATGGAATTGTGTCAATCTCTTATTAGGCCTTGGAATGTCAATCTATAGGTTTAGTTTTTCTAGACAACCACTAGTGGGGAATGGCAGTGATGCCAATCTCATGCTGGCAACTATATACTGACATTGAGATCATCAAACTCACATTTGGATTGGAATCATACACCACTCTCCTATGATCACTAGAATACCCTTCCTAGAATAGTAGGGTAAACATTTGTACAAGTGGATAATGGCAGTGGTGCCAATCTCTTATTAGGCCCTAATAAATGGCATTGAGAAGCCTAAACTCACATGTGCATTCTTCTATGTAGTGATGACTGTCTCTGCTGTGTAGAGATCATATGGAATTGTGTCAATCTCTATCGAGAATGCCACCAGTGGAGAATGGCAGTGGTGCCACTCTCATACCATGACCTGAAAACATGCACAAGGAATCCTAAACTCACATGTGCATTGGCAATTTTGCCATTATCCTACTCCAGCCAATAAAATTAGTGGAATGTCAATCGATAGGTTTAATTTGTCTAGATTACCACTAGCAACTACATAATGACACTGAGATCATCAAACTCACATGTGGAATGGAATAGAACACCACTCTCCTATTATCACTGGAATACCCCTCCTAGAATAGTAGGGTAAACATTTGTACAAGTGGAGAATGGCAGTGGTGCCAATCTCTTATTAGGCCCTAAGAAATGGCATTGAGAAGCCTAAACTCACATGTGCACAGATCATATGGATTTGTGTCAATCTCTGTGGAGAATGCCACTAGTGGAGAATGGCAGTGGTGCCAATCTCATACCATGACCTGAAAACATGCACAAGGAACCCTAAACTCACATGTGCATTCTCCTATGTAGTGATCACTGTCTCCGCTATGTAGAGATCATATGGAATTGTGTCAATCTCTGTGAAGAATGCCACCATTGGAGAATGGTAGTGGTGCCAATGTCATAGCATGACCTAAAAACATGCATTAAAAAATCCTAAACTCACATGTGCAGTCTTCTATGTAGTGATCATTGTCTCTGCTGTGTAGATATCATATGGAATTGTATCAATCGTTGTGGAGAATGCCACCAGTGGAGAATGGTAGTGGTACCAATCTCATACCATGACCTGAAAACATGCACAAGGAATCCTAAACTCACATGTGCATTCTTCTATGTAGTGATCACTGTCTCCGCTGTGTAGAGATCATATGGAATTGTGTCGATCTCTGAGATCATCAAACTCACATGTGGAATGAAATAGGACACCACTCTCCTATGATCATTGGAATACCCCTCCTACAATAGTAGGGTAAACATTTGTACAAGTGGAGAATGGCAGTGGTGCCAATCTCTTATTAGGCCCTAAGAAATGGCATTGAGAAGGCTAAACTCACATGTGCAGAGATCATATGGAATTGTGTCAATCTCTATGGAGAATGCCACCATTGGAGAATGGCAGTGGTGCCAATCTCATACCATGACCTGAAAACATGCACAAGGAATCGTAAACTCACATGTGCATTCTTCTATGTGGTGATCACTGTCTCCACTGTGTAGAGATCATATGGAATTGTGTCAATCTCTGTGGAGAATGCCACCAGTGGAGAATGGCAGTGGCACCAATCTCATACCATGACCTAAAAATATGCACAAGGAATCCTAAACTCACATGTGCATTTGCGCTTTTGCCATTATCCTATTGTAGCCAATAAAATTAGTGGAATGTCAATCTATAGGTTTAGTTTGTCTAGATTACCACTGGTGGAGAATGGCAGTGATGCCAATCTCATGTTGCCAACTACATAATGTCACTAAGATCATCAAACTCACATGTGGAATTGAATCGAACACCACTCTCCTATGATCATTGGAATACCCCTCCTAGAATAGTAGGGTAAACATTTGTACAAGTGGAGAATGGCAGTGGTGCCAATCTCTTATTAGGCCCTAAGAAATGGCATTGAGAAGCCTAAACTCACATGCGCATTCTTTTATGTAGTGATCACTCTCTCCTCTGTGTAGAGATCATATGGAATTGTGTCAATATCTGTGGAGAATGGCAGTGGTGCCAATATCATACCATGACCTGAAAACATGCACAAGGAATCCTAAACTTACATGTGCATTGGCACTTTTGCCATTATCCTACTGCAACCAATAAAACTAGTGGAATGTCAATCTATAGGTTTAGTTTGTCTAGATTACCACTAGTGGAGAATGGCAGTGATGCCAAACTCATGCTGGCCCTAAGAAATGGCATTGAGAATCCTAAACTCACATATGCATTCTTCTATGTAGTGATTATTGTCTCCGCTGTGTAGAGATCATATGGAATTGTGTCAATCTATAGGTTTAGTTTGTCTAGACTACCACTAGTGGGGAATGGCAGTGATGCCAATCTCATGCTGGCAACTATATAATGACATTGAGATCATCAAACTCACATTTAGATTGGAATCGGACACCATTCTCCTATGATAACTGGAATACCCCTCCTAGAATAGTAGGGTAAACATTTGTACAAGTGGAGAATGGCAGTGGTGCCAATCTCTTATTAGGCCCTAAGAAATGGCATTGAGAAGCCTAAACTCACTTGTGCATTCTTCTATGTAGTGATCACTGTCTCTGCTGTGTAGAGATCATGTGGAAATGTGTCAATCTCTCTGGAGAATGCAACCAGTGGAGAATGGCAGTGGTGCCAATATCATACCATGACGTGAAAACATGCACAAGGAATCCCAAACTCACATGTGCATTGGCACTTTTGCCATTATCCTACTGCAGCCAATAAAATTAGTGGAATGTCAATCTATAGGTTTAGTTTGTCTAGATTACCACTAGTGGAGAATGGTAGTGATGCCAAACTCATGCTGGCCCTAAGAAATGGCATTGAGAATCCTAAACTCACATGTGCATTCTCCTATGTAGTGATCATTGTCTCCGCTATGTAGAGATCATATGCAATTGTGTCAATCTCTTATTAGGCCCTGGAATGTCAGTATATAGGTTTAGTTTGTCTAGACTACCACTAGTGGGGAATGGCAGTGATGCCAATCTCATGCTGACAACTATATAATCACATTGAGATCATCAAACTCACATTTGGATTGGAATCGGACACCACTCTCCTATGATCACTGGAATACCCCTCCTAGAATAGTAGGGTAAACATTTGTACAAGTAGAGAATGGTAGTGGTGCCAATCTCTTATTAGCCCATAAGAAATGGCATTTAGAAGCCTAAACACACATGTACATTCTTCTATGTAGTGATCACTGTCTCTGCTGTGTAGAGATCATATGGAATTGTGTCAATCTCTGTGGAGAATGCCACCAGTGGAGAATGGCAGTGGTGCCAATCGCATACCATGACCTGAAAACATGCACAAGGAATCCTAAACTCACATGTGCATTCTTCTATGTAGTGATCACTATCTCCGCTGTGTAGAGATCATATGGAATTGTGTCAATCTCTGTGGAGAATGCCACCAGTGGAGAATGGCAGTGGTGCCAATCTCATACCATGACCTGAAAACATGCACAAGGAATCCTAAACTCACATGTGCATTCTTCTATGTAGTCATCACTGTCTCCGGTATGTAGATATCATATGGAATTGTATCAATCTCTTTGGAGAATGCCATTAGTGGAGAATGGTAGTGGTGCCAATCTCATACCATGACCTGAAAACATGCACAAGGAATCCTAAACTCACATGTGCATTCTTCTATGTAGTGATCATTGTCTCCAAAAAATCTAATTTGTCCATGTCAATGTTAGCAAGTAATTCATCCCACAGCTATGCAAATTTTTTCGTATTACCTATGACAATATTGATCATGTGAAACACTCCACCTTCATTCATTTCACTGGAGATGGGCATCTCTCCCATTGTGTTGCTATGACCTCATTGTAGAAACACTCTACATAAACTACATTGCTAGTTGCATCTATTATTTATTTATTACTCATCTTGCTTATCTCTATACAAAGATGTTGTCTAATGACTTTCAGCCAATTTTTCCTTTTCTTTGCTTTCATATTGCCAAGAAAATAGTTCCGACAAAGACATGGATGAAAAAACCATTTATAGAGAGAGAATAAAAAATATGTTAATATTTTAATGCAATCAACAAACACAAAGTTAATTGTAGTAAAGAGCATAATGGATTTTATAATGAGATGACTCCTTAATCTATACTATTATGCAAAAGAAATGTGTCTTAAAATTAGAAGTAATATCCATAATACCCATAATATTCATGATACCAACAAAAAGGCTTAAAACTAGTTTGGTAATAGGATATTAATATGTCTTCAAACATAAAAATGTCCTATTAAATTTTAAGAATAGCTCTAGGTTTTGAATTCTATCTTCTTTTATTTTAATCAAAGAATTTTTCATCAAAATGGCTACCCTATTTTGAGATTTCTCTATATGGATGGAAATGTCTTTGTAGTTGAAAGATCATATTTAATTTTCAAGTCCTTAAATCAAGTAGCTATGGGGTGTTAATACTGATTGAATGGTCAAAAAATGATTAATCACGTGTTGATGTTAAACTGTACCATGTAAACAAAATTTCTAGGTTTAGACTTAATTATGTGTGTAAATTATAGACTATATCCAATGATGACTTACACATGGCATACAATTTCTAGAAAGTCCAAATAGCAATGGGATTTTATGTCTCATGAAGCTACCAAAATAGTGTTACAAATAAGGCTCAAAATGTGATGTTATTATATCATTGCACTCAAAGATGGCTGAAAAAGATTTGACTTTTATTACAACTAACAACTTCGCAAGGTTTTTGATGGAACATGAGGACCAAAAATTCAACATAGAGTAGCAACATTTACATATCTTATTTCCCTACTTGTTTTCTTATATATTTCTTCTTCTAATATATACATTATTTCATCCACAACTTCTACTAGTGATTAAGAAATAATTGTAATATATCATATCTATCTTCTCCTTTGATGCCATATATTTGATGGTATGACTTAGAATTTAGAATCCCTTAATGTTGCTTGATACAATAGTATAATTTATATGCTTTTGCCTCATCAAATTTATGGAAATTTAGCACTTTGATTCAATACATTTGTCGGACTATTGGTTTTTCCCATGTCCCTACTCATTTTGTTGTTATAGTTTGTAATACTTATTCTTCTAAGTAATTAATGGCATGGACCAAAGATATGGCAGTGTCCTCGTATTTTTCAAGAAAATACTCAACTCTCACCATTCTATCCCATATGGTATTTTGCTAGTTTTTTTGAATAAATAGTGAGATTTTTCTCTTCCATTTGGTCTACATTGTAGACACACCTACATTTTCTATGCCTTGCATCATTAATTATTGTAATGATCTTATTGGCATTTTTGTTTCATGATGGCAAATAATAGTTGATGAACTCTTATTCTTATTGTAACTTTATGTTCCATGTGTGTGTGGATGGGTTAATGTTCACTCCACTTGCACTATATTGGAGAAACTAGAAGGAAAATAAGATATGAATTTCATATGCTTTATTTCCTTACAAGTTCACAATCGTCTAGTTTCCCTTTTTGAATCTTGTCTCCATTCAAATATTTATGACGAATCAAGCAATCAACGTATTGCATCAAAAAAAGGCCAAATATGACACTACGTCGATACCAAATAGTCATATAATATAAACAAATAAAAGTACACGTTGCACAACATAACTCATTAAAATATTGAAAAAGAACTCTAGGTATATATATATAACTAAAGAATTAAAAATTAATTTATGTACCAATTAGAAAGACCAACTACACCCTCCACTTGTTAAATTCCTCTTACACTCCCTAAGAACTCATAAGAGAATGCAATCAAATACCAGGAATACAATCAATTTCATGAAAACTATCTGACTAGAAATTATTATTCTTGATAAACAAAAAAATATAATAAGAAATATATATCCTATTTATCCCAAGCATGTTCATTTAACTATACAAATGCAACCTTGTATTTTTGTTATAACCATCATTTCTAGTTTATTATTGACTATCTGTAAGTACATATGTATATATATATCTATATATATATATTATGTATACACACGCACACACACACATATATATATATACATATATATATATATATATATATGTATGTATGTATATGTACGTATATGTATACATATATATATGTATACATATACGTATACGTATATGTATAAGTATACGTATACATATACATATACATATGTATATGCATGCATATACATATGTATATGAAATATACATATACATATGTATATGAAATATACATATACATATGTATATGCATGCATACACATATAATATACATATACATATATACATATACATATACATATGTATACATATACATATATATATGTATATATATATATATATATATATATATAGAGAGAGAGAGAGAGAGAGAGAGAGAGAGACAGCAACGACAACTACTTGCCTAAGCGCACTAATAAAAACAATAATGCATTGAACCATTAAGACTTTCCACAATAGTTTATGAACCAAGAGAAATATGAGTAGGATTGTATCATAGAACTCATTATTCCTTTGTAACCACTACAACAACTAAGGTAAAGAGAAAATAAAGAGAAAACGAGAGGCAATCACCTTAAAATAATGCCAGCATGGGAGAAGGACCTTGGATGAAAACGTTGAGGATCACATGAGATCTAGAAGCCCATGTTGAGGATCACACGAGATCCAGGAGCCCAGTGCAACTTCAGTCACTCAAGAAAATGCACTCAAGTGAATGCAACTTCAGCCATCACTGAAGTCATAGCAGTAGTGCACAAATAGAAGGGAAGAAACTCAGAGGTCCATGAAGTTCCAATCAATATCCGAATAGAAATGAGTCTTTTCATGAAGGCCAAAGATATCCCATCCTTCCACAAGTTGTGAGCTCAATTCACGTAGGAATGAGCTAGAAGAGTTGAGAGACCTTGAATGTTTGAACACTGAAGCAGATGTGGTCTAACAATAGGGCAACCATAGAGGAGGATCTCTTCATGACCAAACACTACTATACCCAGGATGGCTTTTTAGAAGTCTAACCAAGTCTATAGAAGAGGAGGAAGTGGAGAAACTATTGCGTGAATGCCAAGAGATCATACTAGAAGCACTATTAGATTACTAGCTTTTATTGCTTCACACACACACTCTCTCTCTCTCTCTCTCTATGTGTATGTGTGTTTGTGTATGTCTGTGTTTGTGTCTGTTCTGTGTCTGTGTCTATGTCTGTGTAGCTATGGTGGTGCTACTATAATTCCATGCTTGAGAGTAGTCTAGAGACTCAAGAAGTTTGATCAATGAAGTCCTCTTAGCAACAAACTGGGAGAGGGAAAGTAGAAGCTAAACTAGACATGGAAAACTTAGGAAACTTCCCCAATACAAGAGGAATTCTATAATGTGAACGGATCACGAGCACACGTAAGGAACTTGTTTGGACAATAGCTAGTTGTGGCAGGGTGAGCCAGACACCACAAGCTAGACTCAAGTTCAACAGTGAGAAAAATACCAGCAGAGAAGATGATAGCTCGGAAGTGCCACCGAAAAAGAATTATACTAGCAAAGACGACGAAGGAGGTGGCTAAACTTTATTGCATGGTAGGAGACTTCATGGTTCATTCATCACTAAGAATAATCTCCCCTACCAATGCACCAATCAAATGGTCCTTAAACACAGTCATGAAAAAATAAAAAAGCTATTAATTATAAATTAATACCATTAGACCAACCAAAACAGCCTTCTCTCATGGGCATATACCCATCCACTCTAGAATTTTCAAGAACATACTAGCCTCTAAAGGCACGTAAGACCAATCCAAACAAGTATGAGCCTTATCCAATCAAACCCACGAGATCACATAACCACTAGACCTTGCTCTTCCCCCAGACAGGACCATACGTGACATCTATGAAGTCAATTTTAGATGATTTAGTATTTTCATTGTTGATGTCAAATGGTTTAGAACTATCAACAATGGTCCCAGTGCTACAATTAGGAAAGACAAAAGTGGTTTCTTTGCCATCAACTCCACCACAGACCCTGAACCGACGAAAGTGATACTTTTGTTCTTCCAAAGCATTGTAAAAGCTAACATCTTCATTTTCAAGAAAATATCGGTAGATGTTCATATATATATATTTATATACTTAAGCATAAATTAATATAATTACTAGCATCTAATTTGCATCTTCAACGTAGGTGGCCTTTCATCCGGATTGTTTGGATCCAAGATCGTGGTGCGTGGTCCAAGTTGCTCCTTGAAGCAAACATATTTTTGATGATAGGGTCAACATGTGTAGCCAATCGCGGAACCTTTTTTGGGGCCATTTTGGGGCCACGATGCGATGCGCTCCTGGGTGAATATTTGAATTTTGCATGGACCTGTGCTCTCACCAGAAATTTTCACGATGTCATGAAGGCACACTGGTGTAACAATGAGATGCAATCTATGTGTTCAAAACACCACATAGCTCGACACATGGCATCTCTGCACTGCTTCGTGCAATACAATGTGTGGCCTACGCTGCGTGATCACTTATCATTGTGCAACCTTTTGCTGTAGCTTTGCCACCTGTCATTGGACACGCACCATGAAGATCATTAAATTTAAGGTTGTCTTGGAGAGACCACCATGCTGGTTCTATTAGCTAAAAAACGAAATCAGGACCAGAGGCTAGAGGCTAAGCATGGCGATGCTCGAGGGCCATAGAGGAAAGGAGAACGTAAGGGCGAAATGTTATCATGGGAGGGGAAATGGAATTAGAAGGGGAGGGAATGAAGAGGGAGACTATGACACAAGGGGAAAGGGAGAGGGGGAAGAGAAGCATGTACATGAGGGGAGGAGGAATGTAAAGATGGAGACATCAAGGGAAGAGGACCATGCTTTATTTTGAAAGAAAGAGAAGGGAGAAATCAAAGTACTAGCTAGGTGGCTTTAGAAGAATGAGCGTGTCTCATCAAGGAATAGCCCCCTCCTTTTATAGCCAAGAGAGGGGCTCTCTCCCAATAAATGCATCCACCCACATGTATGGTGTGTGTGGAAAAGTCTCCCATGTGGGCTAGGCGGTTACGCACTCTCAATTGTGTGCGACAACCCTTTGCCTCATTTTTCCACATAAATCAAGCCCCATATCTCAAGTCTATGATACTCCCTTGGTCTCTCCCCAATTTTATAATATGTTCAAACCTCTAGGAGGACAAGTGGAGGGTTGGCACAAGGAATCTTACCACCTCATCCTACTTTCCCCATTATTTAAATTGCTCTCTTAGACCTTCTATACCTCCCCCACATGAGCCTATCCTATATGGAGGGAATAACCCAATATAATATCCATCTCCACCTATTTTATATTACTTCTCCCATGGACTTTGAGCCATATCTCACTAAATGCAGCCTAGGTGGAGGGGTGGCACATGGAGGAGCCATGCCACCTTACATTTTATAATATTACTACCATGGATTATGTACATCACACCTTATGGGTCCTCTTACGTGGAAGGGTGGCACATGGTCATGCCCTGCCACCTCAACCCTGGGTCCTATGCACACCATATTTTATTATACTATTGCCACACATACAAACACACACACATATTAATGCCTTTTTCCTTAGACAATTTTATCCATAACAGTTCCCCCCCCCAGGCAGGGAATGCACAGCATTTCCATGCCTGGGTCCATCACACACAAAGAAGAGCTTGAGATAACGCTTGTTGATCACCTTCCTGCCATATGGCTCATGTAGCTTCTGAAGTTGTACAGACCCATTGCTACGTTCCTTGATGACTTTGTATGGACCGGTCCACAGTGGTAGAAACTTCTTATCCATTTGGTGGTCCAATCTGTTATCAAAGCATAGCACAACATCCCCCTCAGCAAAGCATCTTTCCCATCCCTTGTGAATCTTAGCATCCAAGCGAGCCTTTTGTCGATTCTTTTCGATCTCTGTTTGGTGTAGTGCAAGGCGTCGTGTTTCATCTAGCTTCTCAAGTTGCACCAATCTAGCCTCTACATGTTCATCTTCTATCATCCTTTGTTCTTGTGCCAATATCAAGGTTAGAATCTCTATCTCTAGTGGTAAAACTGCCTCAGTTCCATACACCAACTCAAAAGGAGTGTGACCTGTAGACGTTTTTGATGTTGTAAGCCCACACGGCTTCAGTGACCTTCTGATCCTACTAGTGTCAAGGTTAAAGGTCACTGTGCCTTTACCCCGGTTATGTACAATACTCAAACACATATATAAATGAATGAAAAGGAAGATTAGGGTGGTTCTGCACCCACAAAAACTTGTGTGGCTCTATGTTTCTCTCTCTCCCTCTTCTGTTCTTACTTCTGTTGAGAGCACTCTCAAGTAGTATCAGAGCCCGGGTGATCTAGCTGAGCATGCGTGAATGCTTGAAGCTCAGCAGCTCTATGGGAGGAAGGAGAAGCTCTATGGGAAGCTTTGTGGATGAATTTACTTGCATCCGAGTGTGTAGAGACCTTGGAGGAACCTTTGGAAAAGTCACTTTGGTTT
Source organism: Dipteris shenzhenensis (assembly GCF_047967505.1). Lineage (NCBI taxonomy): Eukaryota > Viridiplantae > Streptophyta > Polypodiopsida > Gleicheniales > Dipteridaceae > Dipteris > Dipteris shenzhenensis. The sequence continues at coordinate 20,610,929 of NC_141627.1, forward strand.
TGCGAAGTGGTTTTGAGAGCCTGTTAAGCGTTTTCAAAGAAAAAGTCGTTTTTTGAGCTTTTCCCTGTTCCGTTCGATGACAGAGACTCCGTATTGACTTGTAGAGGCAACTATTGCTTGCTTTTGGTGTCCACTCCACTTCAGGAGCTTGGAAACGCATTCATTCTTGAATCTGGGATCATTTCATTGGATTTTTGACTCAATGTGTCAATTTCTGCATTTTTTTGCCCGGGTGTTGGAACTCAAGTTTGGAGCAACCATTTGTAGATCTGTCAATTCCGGTGGACTCAGGAGGTCCTAAAACTTCTATGTTGCTCATCATTCGCACTCCGGTGGAGTTTACAAACAACTCTATTTCCAAAAACGTTTTTCAGTCCGTGTGTTGGACCCAGTGATTGAGACCACGGTTTCCAAAACCGTCTGTCCCATTGCGTTCCCAATGCCCAAAAACCCCTACCTGTCAGTTCTTACACGATTCGGTGGAGGATTTTTAGAGTTATAGATCTCTGTGTATTCGATTTCATCTCTCTGTTATGCATTTTTCATTCTAAGGTTTTGAAACCTTGGATTTATGCCACATGGCAGTGGATAAGTGTTGACTCCCATTTCTCACTCATCGGTTGGGATTTTGGAGTTCCGGAAGAAGAGAGATATTTGCATATTTTCTTGCTGAGTCTGATTATGCAATGGCGCCCATGTTTTGAGGCATCTCAGGTTCTATTTTCAGTAGCGGTCATTACCGTGGGACTATGATTTCTTGAGCATACCTTATGCAGATCACTCTGGTTGTAGTTTGAGCAGTGTGCGCTCATTCGTGGTGTGCATTGGGTTGCAATGGATGATTTATAGGCCATTTGATGCATTGTGGTCCTTATTAGATGCACTGATAGGCCCAAATTGCCTTGTGGGATGCTATTTTTATGGACGCTTTGCACATGGATGCTATTTTATGCTGAGGGACAGCTTTGACAGATTGCAGGTGATGCACTGATAGTATGCTCTCTTGGATGAGATATTATTAATGCATATTCCAATGGACGGTGTTTATGCTTGAGTCATTTGGCACTTATTGGCATTTTGGATTGCCATTGTAGTTGGCATTTTCTTTTGGGCCAAATTTGCTCATATGGATGCATAGTATATGCACATGACTCAGATGCTTTGAGACATGAGTTTTGGTGATATTTCACTCTATTGTAGCATACACATTTGGGTGCACCTGGTATTTGGTGTGACTCTCTCTTGTAGGCACTAGCATTTGGGATTTTTGCTTCATTTGCATCATGGCATCCTCTTCTATGTCTAAAAAGGAGTTTTTTAGCATTAAAAAGTTTGATGGGACAAACTTTTCTTTGTGGAAAGAACAAATAAGGGATGTGTTTATTCAAAAGAAGTAGATTAAACCCTTGGCAGGGATTGAAGCTAAGCCTGCAAATATGTCTGAGGATGATTGGATTGAGTTGGATGCATTAGCAAAATCTACTATTAGACTTCATCTTGCAGAGTCAGTTTATTTCACAGTAGTATAAATGAGCAGACTACAGAAGATTTGTGGAAGAAACTGTGTGCCACTTATGAAAAGGAAACTGCCTCTAATAAAGTTTACCTCATGAAGAGGTTGTTTGAGCTGTAGATAAAGGAAGGGGTCTGCATTGCTTCTCACTTGAATGAATTCAATATTATTTTTAGCCGGCTTTAGGCTCAGAAGATGAATTTTGATGCGGAGACTAAGGCAATATTTCTCTTATGTTCATTGCCATCCTCATGGGATACCTTCCATACAGCTATCAGTAACTCTGCACCTGGTGGAGTACTAAAATTTGATGATGTTGTGGGTAGCTTGTTGGCTGAGGAGATTAGACGGAAGTCTATGGATGGCAACAAGCAAGATGCAGCCTTAAATGTGCAAAGGGGCATATCACAGTTCAGGGGGAAGTCCCAAGAAAGAGGGAAGTCTCGTAGCAAATCCAGGGCACGGAACATTGAGTGTTACCATTGTGGCAAGAACGGCCATATGAAAAAGGATTGCTACAAATTGAAAAGAGAACAAAAGGATAAGAAAAAGAATGCAAATTGGGGTGCAAATCAAAAGGAAGAGAGTCCAAGGGAGGACAAAGGAAAAGTGAAGATCGAGGAGATCAATGCAGTCACACATGATAGTGACAATGACGTTCTCTTCATGTCTAGTTTATCTGCAGAGTTGCTTACCACTTCAGATGATGCATATTCCCACGATTGGATTTTGGATTCTGGTGCTTCATTCCATGTTACTCCCCATAGGGAATGGTTCTCCACTTATAACAGTGGAAAGACAGGTTGTGTGCATCTTGGAAATGACTATGCATGTGACATAGTGGGAGTAGGTGACATAAAGTTTTCTTTTGCAAATGGGTCTGCATTTATTTTGAAACATGTGAGACATGTGCCTAAGTTGACCAAGATTCTTATTTCAGTGGGTCAGCTAGATGATGCTAGTTTTCACACCACTTTTGGCTTTCGGAGTTGGAAAATTCAGAAGGGCTCTATGCTTTTGGCCAGGGGTGCCAAGTGTGGGACTTTGTATCCCTTACATGTATCAGGGGTGTTTGATCATGTTGTTGCAATAACCGAGCGGGTGTTTGATCATGTTGTTGCAATAACCGAGCAGCCAAGCACTTCTTTATGGCATTGCCAGTTGGGCCATATGAGCCAAAATGGGATGAACTCTTATGCCATTTGGGTTATGAACCGCATTTGAGTTTCTCTGATTTTGAATTTTGTGAGCACTGTCTCTATGGGAAGCAGACTAAATCAGCCCATAAAAGAAGGGGAAAGAAAGAGTTTGAAAAGCTTGATTTGGTGCATTCAGATGTATGTGGTCCCATGCCTACATGGTCATTAGGCAAGGCTGAATACTATGTGACATTCATTGATGATGCAACTAGGAAAGTGTGGGCTTATGCTATAGCTCGGAAGAGTGATGTGTTCTAGGTATTTCAGAAATGGCTGGCCTTGGTTGAGAATCAATCAATAGAACACTTAAATGCCTACAGACTGACAATGGTGGAGAGTATCTCTCTCATGACTTTTAGCATTTCTGTGACACAGGTGGGATTAAGAGGGAGCTCACATCCCCTCGTACTCCAGAGCAAAATCCAGTTGCAGAAAAGATGAACCGTACCATTCAAGAAAGGTCGCAATGCATGCTTTCCAATGCAAGTCTTTCTCATGGTTTTTGGGATGATGCAATGAAGACTGCAGTGCATGTGATCATTAGATCACCTAGTAAGAGTTTGGATGGTGGTATTCCTGAAGAGGCATGGAGTGGCAAGAAGCCCTCTTACTCTCATTTGCATATATTTGGGTGTGAGGCATATGCACATGTGCCAAAAGAGCTTCAAAAGAAGCTAGATCCAAAGTCTAGGAAATGCATCTTTCTGAGTTATGGTGAAAGTGGAGAGATGGGCTATCATCTCTAGGATCCAGAAGCAAAGAAGATCATACGTAGCCATGATGTAGCCTTCAATGAAAAGAAGATGCATAAGACACCCATGAGGGATGTGGAAATGAGGAGAATCACTTTCCAGGATGTGAATCCACCTGCATATGTTGATAGACAGCAAGCTGTCCATGCACCAAATGTGCAAGAAATGGTACCACCAAGTACTCCCACAGGTATACAATCAAGGGTAGATGACGGATCATCTATTGGTGGAAATGATGAGCCAAATGTGGGTGATATGTAAGTGGGACAGCAAGCTGAAATGCCCTTGAGAAGATCATCTAGAGTGTCTAGACCGCCTGATAGGTTTGTTCCAGGGGTAGACTATGTGATGCTTACTGATTGCGGGGAGCCTTCTTGCTACAGAGAGGCTATGATGCGCGAGGATCAATGCAAGTGGGAGTATGCTATGCAATCAGAGATGAGTTCACTTATGAAGAATAAGACTTAGGACTTGGTTTATTTGCCACATGGAAAGAAAGCATTGCCATGTAAATGGGTCTACAAAATGAAGGTCACAGGTGATGATGTGTCTAGGTACAAGGCCCGTTTGGTCGCTAAAGGGTTCAAGCAAGAGAAGGGTGTGGACTTTGATGAGATATTATCTCCGGTTGTGAAGATGACCACACTTAGATGCATGCTTGGACTAGTGGCATCAGAGGATATGGAGCTTATGCAAATGGATGTCAAGACAGCTTTCTTGCATGGGATTTGCATGAGGCAATTTACATGGTGCAGCCGGAAGGCTTTGAAGAAAAGGGCAAAGAACATTTAGTTTACAAGCTGAAAAAGAGTCTCTATGGTCTTAAGCAAAGGTCTAGAGAATGGTATTAGAAGTTTGATGCTTTCATTCGGTCCCAGGGTTTTAGGAGTGAAATTGATCACTGCCTCTACACTGAAAGGGCTAAGGATAATAGCCTGATAATCCTGGCACTATATGTGGATGATATGCTATTGGCTAGCAAGAATACTTATGAGCTAGATGCATTAAAGGCCAAGTTGCATGAGGCCTTTTATATGAAGGATTTGGGACTTGCAGGTCATATTCTTGGTATGCGCATCATGCATGATCGGAGTAGGAAACTCCTTTGGCTTTCACAGAAGGAGTATGTTACAAAACTATTGCAGCATTTCAATATGGAGGGGGGGAAGGTAGTGAGTACTCCATTGCCTCCATATGTGAAAGTGAGTCATACAGATAGTCCCAAATCAGATGAGGAGAAGGCCGTGATGGCCAAGGTTCCTTATGCATCAGCGGTTGGGAGTCTTATGTATGCTATGATAGCTACTAGACCAGACATTGCATTTGCAGTGGGAGTTGTTAGCCGGTATATGGCTAATCCAGGAAAGAGGCATTGGGAGGCAGTTAAGTGCATCATGAGGTACATGAAGGGTACCAAGGAGATGTGCATTTGCTTTGGTAGAGGAGACATGCATGTACTTGGGTACATAGATTCAGACTATGTAGGGCATGTGGATAGTAGGAGATCCACTTCTAGTTATGTGTTCACATTTGCAGGTGGTGCAGTGTTGTGGATGTCTCGCACACAGAAGTGCATTGCTTTGTCTACCATAGAGGCTGAGTATGTTGCAGCCATAGAGGGTTTCCAAGGAGGCTATATGGCTTGATCGGCTAGTGGGAGATTTGGGGATTCATACAGGTGTACCGACATTGCATAGTCATTGCACGAGTGCTATTCAGCTAGCACAGAATCCAGTCTTTCATGCAAAGACCAAACACATTGAGGTCAGGTACCATTTCATCAGGGAGGTACTTGAGGACAAGCGCATAGAGTTTGTCAAGGTTCATACAGATGATAACCCTGCAGATATGCTGACGAAGAGTCTACCTAGTTAGCAGTTTGAGTATTGTCATGTATTGATGGGCATTGGATAGTATGTTCACTAGTTGTTCTCCCTTAAAGGCACATTGTCCTTTAAATGGGAGGTTGTGGGGGTTAAAGGTCACTGTGCCTTTACCCGGGTTATGTACAATACTCAAACACATATATAAATGAATGAAAAAGAAGATTAGGGTGGTTCTGCACCCACCAAAACTTGTGTGGCTCTCTGTTTCTCTCTCTCCCTCTTCTGTTCTTGCTTCCGTTGAGAGCACTCTCAACTGGCTCCTATTTCCTGTGGCCATTTTTCCCATGGTTTTACAAAGGAGGCCATTGGTCCGCTTTGTTTGACCCATGGATGCTGGATAATAGATGCTAGAAGTGCGATGATCACTACCTATGCAATCCATGAGTAACTCCACCGCTTCTAAGAATGGACTCCTATGGTTAGAGACTATTTCCATGGGTGTCCCGAACCTTGTGCAGATACATTCAAATATGAAATTTGAAACTGCCTTACCATTTGCAGTGGGGAGGGCAATAGCTTCAGCCCACTTAGTGACATACTGAGTGGCTACCAAAAGATACTTCTTTTTGCGGGTAGTCATGGGCAAGGACCTGACAAAATCTATTCCCCACTTCTGAAACGGATGGATGGACATCACTGGGTGATGTTGCCTAGGACGCAAATCCTTCCTACCAAAGAATTGGCATGGTTCACAGGTTTTGCAATACAAAGTGACATCCTTGAACAAGGTCGGCCAATAGTATCTAGCATGTAAAATCTTCTTAGCTGTAGAGTCACTGGCATAGTGGCCTCCACAAAATCCATCATGATAATGCTTCAATACCTTAGGTACTTCATCTGCATCAATGGCCCATCTCAGTACCCCATCCATGCCTTGACGGTACAACACCCCATCAAAGAGGAAGTAGCACCTACTATCTCTGCGGATCTTCTTTCTCTCATAGCTAGTACTTTCTGGAGGAAAGGAGAAAGCAATCAGAAACCTGTAGATACTACCATACCAGAGATCCCCAACTTCTATGGCCGCTACAAGGGTTACATCAAGGCACTCCTCTAAATCAATCAAAGCATTCTTCAAGTTGGAATAACCCCCTTTTACAATTTTGAAAGAAAAATCATATTCTTGTAGAACTGCCAACCATTTGGCCAACCGGCCCATGGGATTTGGTGATTGAAGAACCTGCTTTGCAAGATCAGTGCTAGTGAGTATAATGAAGGACTTTCCAGCCACATAATGCTTAAATTTCTCAATGCAGAACACCAAAGACAAGGCATGCTTGTCAGCCTCTGAATAGCATCACTCAGTGTCGAGCGATTGTCGAGAAGCAAATCGAACGGGATACATGAACCGATCCTCCCCTTGCTGGAGAAGAATACCTGCCAGAGTGTGCTCACCAAACCCAGAATTGATATAGAAAGTCTTTGACCAGTCTGGATTGCATAGAATGGGTTCTGAAGCCAGAGCATTCTTGATTTGTGCAAACCCATGATCACAATCCTGATCCTAAGAGAAATCAACCCCATCTTTTAATAGCATAGTCATGGGTCATGTCAAAGTAGCATATTGATCAATGAAGCAGCGATAGTATCCTGCTAGATTAACAAATGAGCGTACCTGACGTTTGGTTGTTGGTGGGGAGAGCTTGAGGATGGCTTCTACCTTCTCGGGGTCACAGGCTTGATGCCCTAACATGAGACAATATGTCCCAATAACCTCCCTTGAGTGGCTCCAATGGTGCATTTCTCAGGGTTGAGACTGCCATTCACCTCATTGACCCTTTGGAAGGCCAACCTAACCTTCATGATGTGCTCCTTACATGACAAGAATATACAAAAATCATCTAAAAACACCTCCAAGAAATCCCCCAAATAAGGAGCAAACACCACCTACATAAATCTTTGAAAGGTAGTAGGAGCATTGGTGAGGCCAAATGGCATTACTTTGAATGCAAATGTCCCCCAGGGTGTGGCAAATGTGGTTTTAAAAGCACATCTTCTTCGGCAATTCTGATTTGATAAAGCCCAGAGTAACCATCACAGAGAGAAATCAAAGTACTAGCTAGGTGGCTTTACAAGAATGAGAGTGTCTCATCAAGGAATAGCCCCCTCCTTTTATAGCCAAGAGAGGGGCTCTCCCCTAATAAATGCATCCTCCCACATGTATGGTGTGTGTGGAAAAGTCTCCCATGTGGACTAGGCAGTTACACACTCTCAATTATGTGCGACAACCCTTTGCCTCATTTTTCCACATAAATCAAGCCCCATATCTTAAGTCTATAATACTCCCTTGGTCTCTCCCCAATTTTATAATATGTTCAAACCTCTAGGAGGACAAGTGGAGGGTCGGCACAAGGAATCTTGCCACCTCATCCTACTTTCCCCATTATTTAACTTGATCTCTTTGACCTTCTATACCTCCCCCACATGAGCCTATCCTATATGGAGGAAATAACCCAATATAATATCCATCTCCACCTATTTTATATTACTTCTCCCATGGACTTTGAGCCATATCTCACTAAATGCAGCCTAGGTGGAGGGGTGGCACATGGAGGAGCCATGCCACCTTACATTTTATAATATTACTACCATGGATTATGTACATCACACCTTATGGGTCCTCTTACATGGAAGGGTGGCACATGGTCATGCCTTGCCACCTCAACCCTGGGCCTTATGCACACCATATTTTATTATACTATTGCCACACATACAAACACACACACATATTAATGCCTTTTTCCTTAGACAATTTTATCCATAACAGTTCTCGGCATAATAATAAGATGCAATCTATCATTCTGAACACCGCTCAAGTGCAATCTCTGACCATGTGTAGTCTTTTACTGCATCTTTTCCCGTAGCCCATGCAAATCATAGGTTGGCTTGGAGAGACCACCATGCTCATTTTTGGCATAATAATGAGACATAATCTATCATTCTGAGCATCGCCTCAGCGTAGAAGACCTATCATCGCCCATAATTCAAGGTTGTATAGGAGAGACCACCACGTTGGTTCTAGGAGTTACAACTCCGTTACCTATTTTTATGTTTAATTGTGCAACCAAGCAAACTGCAATTGATGATATGGCCCTTGAGGGGTTCCCTTTAGGGGCAAGGGCCATATCGACATGCCATTTCTATCCAGGGGCATCCTAGATATTGTATAATGCACATCGATATGGCCCTTGCCCCTAGAGGGGACCCCTCAAGGGCCATATTGTCAATTGCATTTTTTGAAAGTTTAATTGTATTTTTCTAGATGTATCTCCATGCAACCACAACGGTGGGGTCGTTGGAGATATTTTAGTGCTATTTGGTCATAAACCAAGGAAATTGTAGTTTTGGTATTTTAGTCCTTGTTGCAATAAACATAAATGAGGGCAAAAGTACAAATTATCGAATGAAAATTGAGAAAAAGAGATTAAATGTACATCTATGTCCAATAACAGGTTATATAAAATTATCAACTTATATTGAGAAAAATTTGAACAGAGGATCTTACATTGATAAAAACTTGGCAATTGTTGAGAGCCTTAAAGGCCAAAATATTACAGGTAGTAGCCATAACCATTCAAATATAAATATAAAAGTTAATAGTGTGTGGGGGTTAAAGGTCACCGTGCCTTTACCCCGGTTATGTACAATACTCAAACACATATATAAATGAATGAAAAAGAAGATTAGGGTGTTCTGCACCCACCCAAAAAAACTTGTGTGGCTCTCTGTTTCTCTCTCTCCCTCTTCCATTGTGCTTCCGTTGAGAGCACTCTCAACTGGTATCAGAGCCCATGTGATAGAGCCCAAGTGATCTAGTTGAGTGTGTGTGAATGCCTGGAAGCTCAGCAACTCTGTGGGAGGAAGGAGAAGCTCTGTGGGAAGCTTTGTGGGTGATTTTACTTGCATCTGAGTGCACAGAGACCTTGAAGGAACCTTTGGAAAAGTTACTTTGGTTTTGCAAAGTGGTTTTGAGAGCCTGTTAAGTGTTTTCAAAGAAAAAGTCGTTTTTTAAGCTTTTCCCTATTCCGTTCGACGTTAAAGACTCCGTATTGACTTGTAGAGGCAACTATTGCTTGCTTTTGGTGTCCATTTCACTTCAGGAGCTTGGAAACACCTTTATTCTTGAATTTGGGATCATTTCATTAGATTTCTGACTCACTGTGTCAGCTTCTACGTTTTTCTACTCGGGTGTTGGAACTCAAGTTTGGAGCAACCATTTGCAGATCTGTTAGTTCCGATGGACTCTAGAGGTCCTAAAACTTCTATGTTGCTCATCATTTGCACTCCGGTGGAGTTTACAAACAGTTCTGTTTCTAAAAACGTTTTTCAGTCCGTGTGTTGGACCCAGTGATTGAGACCACGGTTTCTAAAACCATCTATCCCATTGCATTTCGAACGCCTAAAAACCCCTACCTATCAATTCTTGTGCTATTTGGTGGAGTATTTTCAGAGTTATAGATCTCTGTGTATTGGATTTCTTCTCTCTGTTATGCATTTTTCATTCTAAGGTTTTGAAACCTTAGATTTATGCCACATGGCAATGGATAAGTGTTGACTCCCATTTCTCACTCATCGGTTGGGATTTTGGAGTTCCAGCAAAAGAGAGATATTTGCAGATTTTCTTGCTGAGTTCGATTATGCAATGGCGCCCATATTTTGAGGCATCTTAGGTTCTATTTTCAGTAGCGGTCATTGTCGTGGGACCATGATTTCTTAAGCATACCTTATGCAGATTCTCTCTGGTTGCAGTTTGAGCCATGTGCGCTCATTTGTGGTGTGCATTAGGTTGCAGTGGATGATTTATAGGCCATTTGGATGCATTGCGATCCTTATTGGATGCGCTGATAGGCCCAGATTTCCTTGTGGGATGCTATTTTTTATGGACGCTTTGCACATGGATGCTATTTTATGCTAAGGGACAGCTTTGACACATTGTAGGTGATGCACTGATAGTGTTATGCTCTCTTGGATGACATAGTGGTAATGCATATGCCCATGGACGGTGTTTATGCTTGAGCCATTTGGCACTTATTGGCATTTTGGATTGCCATTACAGTTGGCATTTTCTTTGGGGCCAGATTTGCTCATATGGATGCATAGTATATGCACATGAGTCAACTGCATTTTTTTGATGCTTTAAGCCTTGAGTTTTGGTGACACTATCCTTCAATAAAGCAGACATATTGGATGCACCTAGTATCTAGTGTGATTTCTCTTTTGCAGGTACTAGCATTTGGGATTTTGTTTCATTTGCATCATGGCATCCTCTTCCATGTCCCAAAAGGAGTTTTTCAGCATTAAAAAGTTTGATGGGACAAACTTTTCTTTGTGGAAAGAACAAATAAGGGATGTGCTTATTCAAAAGAAGTAGATTAAACCCTTGGCACGTATTGAAGCTAGGCATGTAGATATGTCTGAGGATGATTGGAATGAGTTGGATGCATTAGCAAAGTCTACTATTAGACTGCATCTTGCAAAGACAATTTATTTCATAGTAGTCACTGAAAAGACTATGGAAGCTTTATGGAAAACGCTGTGTGCTACATATGAGAAAGAGACTGCCTCAAACAAAGTCTATCTCATGAAGAGATTGTTTGAGCTGCACATGAAGGAGGGAGTATCCATAGCTTTGCACTTGAATGAATTTCATATCATTTTCAGTCAGCTTCAAGCTCAAAAGCTGAATTTCGATGCAAAAATGAGGGCAATATTTCTCTTATGCTCATTACCATCCTCATGGGATACTTTTTGTACTGCTATCAGTAACTCTGCACCTGGTGGAGTATTAAACTTTGATGATGTGGTTGGTAGCTTGTTGACCGAGGGGATAAGATGGAAGTCAATGGAAGGCAACAAGCAGGATGCAACCTTAAATGTGCAAAGGGGCAGATCACAGTCGAGGGGGAAGTTTCAAGAAAGAGGGAAGTCTCGTAGCAAGTCCAAGGCATGGAACATTGAGTGTCACTATTGTGGACAGAAGGGCCACATGAAAAAGGATTGCTACAAGGAAAAGTGAAGATCGAGGAGATCAATGCAGTCACACATGATAGTGACAATGACGTTCTCTTCATGTCTAGTTTATCTACAGAGTTGCTTACCACTTCAGAAGATGCATATTCCTAGGATTGGATTTTGGATTCTAATGCTTCATTCCATGCTACTCCCATAGGGAATGGTTCTCCACTTATGACACTAGAAAGACAGGTTGTGTGCATCTTGGAAATGACTATGCATGTGACAAAGTGGGAGTGGGTGACATAAAGTTTTTTTTTGCAAATGGGTCTGCATTTATTTTGAAAAATGTGAGACATATGCCTAAGCTGACCAAGAGTCTCATTTCAACGGGTCAGCTAGATGATGCTGGTTTTAAAACCAACTTTGGTTTTGGGAGTTGGAAAATTCAGAAGGGCTCTATGCTTTTGGCCAGGGGTGCCAAGTGTGGGACTTTGTATCCCTTACATGTATCAGGGGTGTTTGATCATGTTGTTGCAATAACCGAGCAACCAAGCACTTCTTTATGGCATTGCCAGTTGGGCCATATGAGCCAAAATGGGATGAAACTCTTATGCCATTTGGGTTATGAACCGCATTTGAGTTTCTCTGATTTTGAATTTTGTGAGCACTGTCTCTATGGGAAGCAGACTAAATCAGCCCATAAAAGAAGGGGAAAGAAAGAGTTTGAAAAGCTTGATTTGGTGCATTCAGATGTATGTGGTCCCATGCCTACATGGTCATTAGGCAAGGCTGAATACTATGTGACATTCATTGATGATGCAACTAGGAAAGTGTGGGCTTATGCTATAGCTCGGAAGAGTGATGTGTTCTAGGTATTTCAGAAATGGCTGGCCTTGGTTGAGAATCAATCAATAGAACACTTAAATGCCTACAGACTGACAATGGTGGAGAGTATCTCTCTCATGACTTTCAGCATTTCTGTGATACAGGTGGGATTAAGAGGGAGCTCACATCCCCTCGTACTCCAAAGCAAAATCCAGTTGCGGAAAAGATGAATCGTACCATTCAAGAAAGGTTGCAATGCATGCTTTCCAATGCAAGTCTTTCTGGTGGTTTTTGGGCCGAGGCAATGAAGACTGCAATGCATGTGATCAATAGATCACCTAGTAAGAGTTTGGATGGTGGTATTTTTGAAGAGGCATGGAGTGGCAAGAAGCCCTCTTACTCTCATTTGCATATATTTGGGTGTGAGGCATATGTGCATGTGCCAAAAGAGCTTCGAAAGAAGCTAGATCCGAAGTCTAGGAAATGCATCTTTCTAGGTTATGGTGAAAGTGGAGAGATGGGCTATCGTCTCTGGGATCCAGAAGCAAAGAAGATCGTACACAGCCATGATGTAGCCTTCAATGAGAAGAAGATGCATAAAGCACCCATGAGGGATGTGGAAATGTGGAGAATCACTTTCCAAGATGTGAATCCACCTGCATATGTTGATAGACAGCAAGCTGTCCATGCACCAAATGTGTAAGCCTGGTGGGAGCTTCAGGAAGAACTAAGAGAATCGACAGGAATTTGGCTTGCCGAGTCACTATTTGCTCATTGCTATGCTTGTGGTCGACGTTCATGGTGTTGAAGCTATTGAATGCGTTTGGACACGCCTTGGAGCTGGTCATCGTTGAGCTAGACATTACTGTGTTAATGGAGTGGTGCTTTGGCATGTGCAGCTTGCTGTGTATGGCATCGGTTGATTGAAACTTTGCCAAAGTGAAAGTTGAGTCGTAGGTCGTACCGGAGCCTCTTTGCCTTACTATGTCGATGGAGGAGCCAAGAGCTGCTGCATATATGTTGGAGGAGCAGGAGTTCATCTTGCATATAGCTTTGGTTAAGAGTCCGATTGCTAGAGGCACTGCAGGTGGTGAGATTTCATTGACTGGAGAGGTGTGATGCCACGCGACTGGCGTTGTAGGAGTTGCTCAATGCAGAGGTTTCTACGTTGGGGTGTGCTGCAGGCTGGAGTTGAGGTTGAGCCTTCATTGGAGAGCATTGTTTGGAGAGGGCTGTAGGGAAGCTCTTTGTAGCTGCAGCTGCTACAGATGGCTCGTGAGCCACTGCGAGCTCTTAGATGGAGTAGATAGGAGTCTCTTCCTCTCCATACCCTTCTCCTTCCCGTGAGCAAAGGAAGAGCAGCCCAGTGATAGCAACAACATCCACTTTGGAGAAAAAGAGTGAGTTCTTTGTTTTTAGTCTGGAAATCTGACAGTATTTCAGACAGTAAAAGTGAGCAGAATGCCATTTTCGACAGCAAGTATTTGCAAATCCATAAGGATTTAGGCTTGGTGCCCAAGAGAGGAGTCGGAGAACTTTGGAAGGGCTTGACAGCTCGGTCATCCGAGTTTACAGTACAGAGTTATTTACTGTCCAAAATAGGGACAGTTCGTGATCAGTGTGCAGACAGCCATTTTGCAGACTGTATATTGGCAAAAGCATACATGTTGATACACTTTGGCAAGTTGATGCATTTTGGCAAAATGATGCAGTAAATGTCACTTGGTGTATGCCATTGGTGATGCATTTTGGATGCATAAGTGAGTGGCAAATGCATACAATTTGATGTTCACTTGAATGCCAATATAATGAGGCCATATACATGCAATAAATGCATTTTGGGGACTCTTGAAAGGCATTTTTTATTCTCTGGTATGCAATTTCCAGAAAGCGGTTTATGCATTGGATGCCACAGTATATGCAAGTATTTTGCTCAGAAATTGGATGTTCAATATCTGGTTATGCTTTGAAGCCCACGAGAAAATGATTGATATTCTTGACTGACAGGTCATTGAATAGTTGCTGCTGTTTTTTTTTTAAATGACAGAACAATCATTTTCAAGACTGAATATCTCTTTCCTGGTGCGGAATTGCACTTTATGCCGAACTGGAAAGTTGTAGTTCACTGAACATACTACAACTTTGCTTTTGGAAGCAAGTTGATCCGGTATAAGCTGCAGGAGTTACAGCCTCTGCAAAACCACAAAAAGTTGCAGTCTACTGTCTATTTGTGACCAATGTGCAGGAAGCTGTTTTTCAGGTGAGAATATCTGAGAATCCAGAAGGATTTGGCTCTTGAGGTCAACTGACAAGTTGTAGATCTTTCTACCAGCTACAACTTTGCTGTTTACAGATTTGGCATCCGGTCTTTCAGTGAAAAGATATCACTGTTCAGAAACAGGGACAGCGTGTTATTTTGCCCAAAGTGGCTGTGAGGTATTGTTGTAGGGATTTCTCTTGCACAACAGTGAATTGGGAACTCACAGTAAATTACAGAAAGTGATTGGGATCTCACTTCAGTCCAAGGGCATTATTGGCATTTTGGCAAGTCACTTTGGCACATTTGGCAAGTGGTGAATGCTTGATTTTGTTGCCAAAAAATTGCGCGCTTGAGGTGATGCATTGGTGATGCAGTAAATGCCATTTCGATGCATTATGGATTTGCATTGGTGGATGCCGCACTGATGTTTATGGATAGTTGAGCTGGGCTCCTATTGCCATTGGTTGAGCAGGCATTGCTCATTTGGTTCAGTGCATTTCTTACTTGGATTGCCAGGCATTGGCAGGTTACTGGGCTGCATATATTCTTGTTTATGCCTCTTTATGGCTGAGTGCTTTTGAGCATTGGATCAGCCAGTTTATTTGGAGACCTGATTGGTCTGGACAACACTATATTTTTGGTCATTTGGGTTGCCTATTGCACTATACTGCTCTTTGGTTGTGAGCTATTGTGCCACAGATATGGCATCTACAGCTGGTAGTGCCCTCTTTGATATTGAGAGGTTAGATGGTTCAAACTTTCAATATTGGAAAGAGCATATTTATGATGTGTTAGTGCAGAAGAGGTAGCATAAGCCCATTCAATGCAAAGGTGTCAAGCCTAATAGCATTAAACAGAGTGATTGGGATGACATGGATGAGCAAGCATGCTCTATCATTCAGTCATCACTCTCGAAGTCAGTCTACTTGCAGGTACAGGATGGTGTACAGGGTGTAGACTACCATGCATATGAGTTCTACACTCGTATATGCCGGATGTATGACCATGATAGTGTTATGTTACAGCATGATGGGCTGAAATATAGCCTTGATATGTACTCCAAAGGTCGATCAATTGGTAGAAACAGGTCATGTTCAAGGGGGAATTCCAAGAGCAAGTCTAGCTCTCGGACTTGTGTTAGATGTTTCTATTGTGGAAAGTATGGCCACATGAAAAAGTATTGCTGGAAATGGCTGAGAAAATACAAGAAGAAGAGCAAGGTTAAGAATGACAGGAAGAAGGAGAAGAAGCATGTTGAGCTTCAAGGTGTGGATGCCAGGGTTTCCACTAACAGTAGCAGTGATGAAGGCATTCGTTTGTCTATGTCTGACACCTCCTTCTTGGCCACTGATGTACCCATTCTTGATGATTGGATGTTAGATCCATGTGCTTCATGTCATATGACCCCTCATAGGTCATGGTTCAGTGCATATCAGGAATGCATTGTGGAGAGTGGTTTGATGGGCATTGATCATTCTATGGATGTCTATGGTTATGGGGATATCCACCTTGTTATGCCTAGTGGCTCTATTCTTGTTCTACAGAGGGTTAGACATATACCAGGACTTGCTACGAGCAAGATCAGTACTGGACAGTTGGTTGAGGCAGGTTATCATGTCTCTTTGGGTGATCATGCATGGAAGATTGCTAAAGGCGATCTGGTTATGGCTAGGGGATCACGGGTTGGATTCTCTTATGCATTGCATGTATCAAGTGTCCAAGATAAGATGCTTATGATTAGTAAGCAGCCATCAGCTAGTTTATGGTATGCCAGACTTGGACATATGTCTACTGCAGGTATGGAAGCCCTTACAACATTGAGATACATTCCTGTTATGGATGTCTCTCAAATTTTATGTCATGATTGTGATGATGGTCAGCAGTCAAGATCCTCCTTTGTGAGGAAGACAGTCAGTGAGAGGTATCTTGAGCCATTGCAGTTGGTTCATAGTGCAGTTTGTGGGCCTATGCCTACTGTTTCACTGGTGGCGCCTCTTACTTTGTGACATTTATTGATGCTGCTACAAAGTACATATGGGTATATCCGATTCGGCAGAAGCATGATGTATATGATACATTTCAGCGCTTCTTGGGTAATGCTGAAAATCAGTCAGGAAAGAAGCTATTGAGCTTGATGGCTGATGGTGATGCAGAGTTTACCTCTTCTAGATTTCAGCATCTATGTGATACACTTGGTATCAGGAGGGTGTTGACCACTCCTTCTCTTTCTGCTCATGATGCCTTGGCAGAAGGCATAAATCGGATTCTATTGGACAGGATTGGTAGCATGCTACGGTATGCAGGTCTTACCGAATGCTATTGGGCTGAGGCATGTAAGACAGTTACATACTTGCTTAACAGGTCACCCAAGAGATCTCTGAATGGTAGAGTGCCATTTGACTTCTTGACAGGCAGGGCACCATGTTATGAGCATTTACGTGTGTTTGGCTGCGAGGCTTATGCTCATGGTTCCCGATCGAGGAGGTGTATCTTCCTTGGATACAGTGAGTCCAGTGAGGACTACAGGTTATGGGATTCTTCAACTAGAGTTGATACGCAGCCATAATGTCTATTTCAGAGAGGATGCTATGTTTAGACAGCCCAGGACTGTGGATAGCAGGAGAGTGGTGTTCCAGGAGGGTATAAGTGCACTGATACCTCCGAATTCTTTGCACGGGCAGCCCATATCCCTTGAAGTGGGAGGTTTTTCCCACGGTGAGCAGGTTATAAAGTTGGGACAACAACGATTAATTATTGCTTTTGGTCAGAGACAATCAGATGTCTCAAGTATTCCACAGGTTTATACTCCTATGGAGATTGTTGATGCATCTTCTATGGAATGTTACAATTTACTCCTAGGATGCGAAGTGCCTCTTGTAGATGAGGATGAGGCTATGCATGGTGAGGAGGATACCTTGGCTAATGATGCCCGGTATGATCCATTGGCTGGTTATGCCAGGATAGATGTGGTTTCTGCAATTATTGACTCGGGTCATATTGCGCATGGGCAGAAATCATTGATGTGTTTGCTTCGTAAGTGCCTCCATGGCCAGAAGCAATCCCCTCGAGCTTGGCTTCATAGGTTTGATACCGTTATGAGAGCTCAGGATGTGATGCGCAGTGAGACAGCTTATGGTCTCAGTATTCAGGAGGTCGCTATCCTTCTGAGGTTACTTGCCATATGGTTCCTTATGGACAAGGATGCTTTGCAGTGGGAGCTGCATGGTCTTGATGATGTTTCTCAGATACTTGGTTGTTTTAGTATGGAGAGGGGGAAGTTACTGAGTACTCCATTGCCTGTATTGGCTCCATACTTGAAACACAGTAGGCTTGACGATCACAGATCAGTTGAGCAGCAAGTTATGGTTGATATGGCAGCCATAGTACTTCATGCATCCATGACTGTGTTGAGACTGGTTCTCACATGTTTGCCATTGGGGCTACACTTCCAGTTCTTGCTTCCGTTGCAGTGGGAGTTGGTAGCATGATTATGGTAGATTTTGGCAGTAGGGAAGCGGTTGTGGACATCAGGTCCTTATGCTTCCAGGAGCAGCATGCAGGTGATGCAGGTTGGGTAGACCAGCAGAGGTCTATTTTAGGGCATGTGCTTATGGTCACAAGTGGTACAGAGACATTTTCTTTACACAGTGATAGTTCAGGTGCTATGGACTTAGCACAGGAGCACGTGGTGGTGAGAGTTCACTCTCCCAATGAGATCTGGCATGAGATCTTGGTTGATAGGCGTCTACAGCTTGTCATTTTCTATCCTGCAGACCTGATGTCTGCTAGCAGCTTATCCTCTATGAACTTTGCACATTGTAAAGTGCCGATGGGCATAGGATGATGGTGTGGTCATCTTGTTTTTCAGCCTATGGCTGATTGTATTATATGTGTACTATACTCCCTTAAAGGCACACTACCTTTAAGTGGGAGGTTGTTGGGGTAAAGGGCAGTGTGCCCACCCACTTGTACAGTGCCCATGTATACTCATATATATATGATAGAGGAATAAGCTGGAGTAGCTTTTGCTCCACCACTTTTGGTGTCTCCGTATTCCTTTGTGTGTGCTCTCCTCTCCCACAATGATGAACTACAGAGAAGAAGAGAAGAAGATTAGAAGAGAAAAGAAGAAGATAAGAAGAGCAAAGAAGAAAACAAAAGAAAGAAAGAAGATAAGAAGAGCAGAGAAGAAAAGAGAAAAGAGGAAAGAGAAGAGAATAAGAGTAATAAGAGAAAGAAGAGCATAGAAGAAAAGAGAAGAAAGAAAGAACAATGCATGCCCTCTTTCCCTATCCTACCCTCATGCTTTATCCCAATTCCCCTCATGCAATCCCTTATTTCCATCATGCATGCCCTCTTTCCACAAGCATGAAAAAGCATGCTCTACCCCTATACATATGCATATGCATACCCATAAAGCTAAAGAGTTATGCATATGCATATGCATAAAAGAGTTATGCATATGCATGAAAGAGTTAGGCATATGCATATGCATATGAAACATATGCATCAAATCTTTATTCATACAAATTGAGCATATGCTTATTGCTTTAGCCTTAAAATTTTTAAATCTTCATGCATGAAGATTCAATGTATAATGCTTTATGCATGATCATCAATTAGAATTAAAGAACAATGCTTTCAACCTACCCCATCTCATTTGTGAATGCTTAAGGCATTGAAAATTCAACTTAAACATGCATGCAAAGGAAAGGAGAAGGAAAGGATCGAGAAAGAGAAGAAGAAGAAGAAGAAGGAATGAGTATGGGAAAATTAAGAAATGAAAATGGGGATGAGAGTGAGAAGGAGAAGGAAAAGGGAATGAGAAGGAGAAGGAGAAGGAAAAGGGAAAAAAGAAGGGAAAATGGAATGGCAAGGAGAAGGAGAAGGGAGAATGGAATGGAAAGGAGAAAAAGAAGGGAGAATGGAATGGGAAGGAGAAGGGATAATGGAAGGAGGAGAAGAAGAAGGGAGAGTGAAATGGGAAGGAGAAAGGATAATGGAATGGGAAGGAGGAGGAGGTTAAACTATCACAGTACATCTATAAACGTGACTACCAGCGTGTCTATAGGTGTGGGTGCATAGTTCAAAAAATAGCTTGATGCACTGTTAGATGTGCTCCGATGCCAACTCTTGACAAAAGTTTGACAAGACAGGCCGACCGACCCCCACATAAAACAAAAGTGCCAAAAAAATCCTTTCTTGCATGCAAAAGAGGACAAATCTGAAGAAAACATCTTTCCACAAGTACAAGAAGCATCATAGATTGAGAGAGAAGAGCAACTGACAAGAGACTTACCTTGGATAGAGGTATAAAAAGCTTCTTCTCCTTCTTCTCTTGTGGCTTCTTTCTTCACCGTCTTATCTTGTATGCTTGGAGATTAATGTGTATTCTTGGAGACGAGGTGTAGAGGCTGAGTTTCACTTGGAGATAGAAAAAAAAGCTGAGATGTATGCAAGTGCAGCGAAGTGAGGAAAAGGTTTTGCTCATGTAGGTTTAAAAACAAGCAGTGCTTTTAAAACTCATCTATTAGTCCATCTATACTATATAATAGATGTGCCTATAGATGTGTTTTACATTACATATGCGCTAATAGACGTGTTACACATTTTTGGGGTAAAAATTTCAAGGGTTGGCTTCACTAACATTTTGAGTTATTATTATTTATAGGATGTCTTCATCTTTAACAAGCACCTCTAGTAAGGATGGATCCGTTTGTCTCCACAATCGTAAAATGTGGTTGGAGTAAAAAATAAAATGTATGTGTGATCGATGTCAAGGGAACATGTATGGTACAAGAAACTCCTTGTCCATTACTTTGCTCCGTCCTTTCCCTTGAGGCACAATAGAGGTAATCCTCAGGTCTAAGTTCATCTGTCCATAATTGTGGGAGAGAGCCATCCACATCAACACAAAACTCAGAAATATATACAAGTGACTCTTGTACCAACCAACTCTTGGACACGCTATCTTTGGGCCTTGCATTTTGCCTCACAAAACCCTTCAAGGTCTTCATGAAGCACTTGAGGGACAACAACTATCGTGCATGTACAGTACCACATATAGCAATCTCATCCACCAAATACACTATGACATGTAGTTGGCTTGTGAGAATAGAACGTGGAAAGGTCTCCTCCACTAAACAAACCACCTCCACTAACATAAGTCGAGAATCCTCAAGTGTGGTGGGATCTATTTCCTTTGAGCTCACATACCTAGAAAGAAAAAAGTACACCATATTGGCAATATGCAAACCTTGCATCAAGCATTGATACGCTTCACATTTTATATAGTGTGAGGTACCTCACAAGCTCGCCCATCTTGTAAATACAATCCTTCACGTCCTTTGATGCACAATGAGAAATGCTAGTAGGTCATGGTATGAACTTAACATATGAGCGATGGTTGATTAGTTAATTCTAGACTCACAAATTTGGAAGGAAAAAGAGATTATGCCAAGTCATACTTACTTAGAGCATCTTGTGCTAATCATGAGTTTTCAAGCCTTATAATTACTCTACAGCTCTTTTCTTGCTCTTTGTGAAGGCCCCCTTCAAACACCTCATGCATCTAGTGGAAGTACGAATTATAGTGATAGCCAAGGATGATTTTTTCATGTTAGTTTTGTTAAGAAGCGAAGCTTTTATATTGGTGTCGAAAGTTTGTATGCCCTAATAAAAATAAATGTTTGAAACATTCGCCAGGATTTGAAACTTTTGTGAACATTTTGGAAGTTTCGCTAGGATTCACATATTTTACTTCAAAATTCAAAAGAAAATATACAAAATTGTGCTATATGCTATCCTTATTGTGAAACTACAAAAAAAAATCGACAAACTTTCGCCAGGATTTTATATTAATATATATATGTACCTTCGATAAAACCATCCATGGCACTAATAGCCCACTTCACCGCCACTATCTCTTTCTTTGATAACGTCCATGGTGCAAGGGGTAAAAAGACACGCCCATTTGGTCTCTCTTGTGGTCAATCTTCATGCATCCTCCCTATGGTACGTAGATCCTCCCTTATGCTCAAGGAATCTCTTATCCCAATCAAATGATCCCAAATGGTAGATGCCACATTCTGGAAGATATGCATGGAATCAAGTAAGTGATTGATCTTGAGGTGGGACCAATATGGTAGCCGATAAAAGATGGACTATCTAAACAAAACATGGTGTGATATTTCCATTCAATATAGCACATAATAGTTATGTACCCTTACTGGCTCATGCCATGTGGAGGAGGAGTCATGGAAAGGTCCCAAATTTGCTTCCAATCTCCTGTAGTGAGTGACTGTGGAGGGACTTCATTCCAAGGAGCAACATATCTAGAATGATCAAGTCGGAGAAATCAATGGTGATTCTCGTAGATGACCTTCTTTAAGTCCTCTTCTTGGGGGTTTCACTATAGGAAAATCATCTATATCATGTGCGTTCAATGCATAATTTGAAAGTCCCTTATTTGTGAAATTTTCATGAATAAAACACACCCTTTTCTATTCAATCTGTGAATACCCCCTTTTAATGGTACCCTTTTGTATGTAAAAAATGTGTAAAAATAAGATTTTAAAAAGTCCTTCTGTTGAACCCAAGTGTTATGCTTACATATGCATGGGTGGCTCCCCCGAGTTCCTCTGGTCCTGAAGCAACTAGCAAAGGACCACAAACGGGTAATGCATGGTAACCCGTTGTAGTGAGACCTAAGCAATAGACACAGTTGTGTAAGCAAGGTGGGTTCTCAATGCCACATCAATTGCCTACTCATAATTAAAAGTTCAATGCTTACCTGAATACTGGTCATAGCCTAGGAAGTCATAAACTGCCTTGTATATGAAGTCTCATGTGACGAGGGAGGCCTACTCATGTCATGCACTTTGATACCTCTCCAAAGTATCTCCAGCTCATCAATCAAAGGCTCCAAATAAACATCGACATTTTTTATTTATGTTTCCCTGGAATTAGAAGGGATAACATAACATGTCCTTTCTTAATCTCCATAGAGGGTGGAAGATTATAATTCATCAATATCACTCGCCATACACTATAGGAGGTGATTTTGAGACCAAATGGGTTCACACCATCCATACCCAATCCAAGTCTCAAGATCCTAGGTTCTTCCTTAAAGCTTGGCCACGTGTCTTCAATATGCTTCCACGCAGGAGTGTGATCTGCGAGAGATCTCCACTTGTCATCAGTTGATCGATGGAAGGAATGCCATGACATGAGCTCTGCAATGGATTTGCACTTTAACATATGTTGGATGCAAGGGATTAGTAACTCGAGGGAGGCACATAAGACAGAGAATGTGCACCCCTCAAATATTGGTGTCGATGCTGCAATAAAAAGATGGTCCAACTCCATGCTATCGTCCCTACCTGAGGACTCATGGGCAAATAAATATTACACCATATCATCAAACACCTCCTCCTCCACAGCCTCATGAGGTAATCATGGAGGGCTACTATCATCATCACTCCATGCATCCATAACGGTCCCCCTGAAGATCCCACCTCATATCGTCGATGCTGCGCCTCCTCACGACAAGCATAGTGCAACATATGCAGGTGTGGCACTGCATCTTGTATCAAATTAGAAAAGAAGCATATATCAAACGCTTGAGCACCCTTAGATATCTCAATCAACATCAATGCTTTAACACTTACCATGGATACGGTCATATCTCATTCTCCATACTTTGAGATGTGACTAAGTGTAATTTTGCAAATGTAGTTTAGGACCTTGAGTCGTATTCCGGTGAGAGACGTAGGCTTAAGTGTGGTAAGCAAACATAGTGCATGCATGTGTGAAAGGAACATGCATCCTCATGGTTAGGGTAATGAAGGCTTTCGCCTTCATTAGAGGTTGAAGGGTTTAGGAGGAGTTTAAGGGCTAGAGGGAGGTTCAGGGTTTAGAAGGATATTCCAAGGTTTAGAGAGAGCTTCTAGAGTATAGAAGAGGTTCAAGGTTTAGAAGGAGGATCCAAGGTTCAAGGTAGAGTACATGGTGGAGAACTCGTCTCCCTCATAGATCATGGAGGTTAAGGGTTGAGGAACTAAGGGTTTAGAGGTGAGCATGGGGGAAAAGGAGAGAGAGGAGAAGGGAGGAGGAGGAAGGAGGAGGGGGGAGGAGGAGGAGGAGGGAGGAGGAGGAGGAGGAGGAGAAGGGAGGAGAAGGAGGAGGAGGAGGAGGAGGGAGGAGGAGAGGGAGAGGATGGGTCGCAAGGTTGGAGGAGAGGGGAGGAGGAGTTGCAAGGTTAGGACATGCTTTTGGATGTGGAGTGCAAGGAAGCATGGACACTTGAGACAATTGCATGGAATACCAAAGTAGAACTCAACACAATGCCCCAAAGAGTGTGGGCTTCATTCCATTATGGGGTATTTATACATGTGGGAGAGCTTCTCTCTCTGCATGTAGGAATTGTAAAACATTCTCTCTCTACATGTAGAACTTGCATGGAGGAGTTAGTTTAGTTAGCATTCGGGATATACAACATGAATGCAATGATGTTTCATCTTGAGGGTTATTTAGCAAATTCACAAAAAACTTTACACATAGGCTTGAGGATTCTCTCTCTCATCGCATGTATTTTTTGAATTTAATCATTATCTTCAGTCCCCTCACTTGTCCTCTCATAGACCCTTTATGGACTATTTGGTATGCTCTCCAACAAATCCAGTATGGATTGTGCTATTGAACTTGGACTTCTCCCTTGCCTTTGCGAGTAATTTTCCAAAGGTAGAGAACTATGTCAAATTTCCAATTTAGGACCCCTTAAGTTTTCAAAGGTAGCAAATAGTATTCCAAAGGTAGCAAACAATGTTCTAAAGGTATTGAATGATGTTCTAACATGAAATGAGACTTTATTGTTGTACATATTTGAGGTTTTGTCTTGAATCACTTAGCTCTAATGGTGTGACTTCGTCTCTTACTTAAACCTGTAGCATCATATTGTAGGCATAGCAATTGCTTTTTGAGGGAGAGGGTGACATAACGATTATGGCACTTGCATTCTCCAATTATTGTTGCAATAGAAGGATTTTGGGCCTAGATATGCACAAGGTGCTAGAAGCTTCCCATCCCCTCCCCATGAGGTGCTAGGAGCTCTAATGGACTTGATTGGGAGGGGCTAAAATATTGTTCCCATGGGCTACTGGGAGACTAAAAGCTAGCAGTGCAAAATGCCTATACACCCACCTTATGTAATTGAGCAAGATAAATGTTGCTTTTGACAAGGAGGGACCATGGATAGACAAACTCTCCCACCTTGGCTTGAAGGTGCAAGAATGCAACATGTGCTATGAGTGGCATTATGGTCATAGGGAAAGTGCCAAGGGAGGCGTGTAGGCAACTAGCAATAGTCTGGGGCATGTCACGTCACCCAGTTGCTTTTTCGGACGTTAAGGGCAGCCATGAGGAGGGATGGAGATTAATGGTGACATGGGTGTCCTCCCGTCCGGTGGTGAAAGTGATCAAAATCTTGCTTCTACCAATTTAGCTGATCTTCTGCCTGAGCGATAACCTTGACGTTGAGCTTATGTGTGAGCACTAGCCCTTCTCTAGAGCTTCTTTCCCCCATGTATCTAGTAGGAAAATGAGAGGGCTTTCCTAAGCGGGCAACTGTGCCAGCATCATGTTTAGTCTCCCTGACAGAGCCTAGCGACGACTGCCATGTCCCTTGTATATGCAACGGTGTAGCTTGGACAAACATACAAGGTCACACTGCTATTGTCAATTCCAAGTGCATTATCATTATTTTTAGCCTGGCCAAGGTGGAGAGGGGATTTCCTCGTCTTAAAGGGGGGATTGGAGGTGAGTACATTTAGAGCGGAGATTGCCGGGGGCATACATGGGGAATGCAAGCATTCCCGAGTAGTTTTGCTGAGGCACCCAGAAAAACAAGATGGGGATCCCACTAAGACCTTTCCTTTTGGAGTGACATTATAAGTCTAAGTGTAAGCTCCATAAATATTTCCAATAACTTATAAAAGGGAAACAATGGGTGTAAATTGGAAGGAAAGGAAAAGAGAAAAAGCAAGTGAAGGTGAAGGAATATGGGGAAAGGTGGATGAGTGAAAGAGAGATAAAAGAGATGAAAGAGGTGTGTGGTGGAAGGACCATTAAATAAAAGTGGGGACGTGCCTATTTTGGCAAGAGTAATATAAAGTTGGTGCCATACAAGAGACAAAGAGAGCCTCTATCTTTAGAGAGAGATACCTAACAAAAGACAAAACCATTTAGGATTTCCACAACAAAAGACACGAACATTTAGGACCTCCACACGGAAACAAAAGCCTTAAACCCTAAAAACATTAGAAGCTCTTAAACTACTACTAATAACACACACTTAAAGCTCATACTAACCACAATTTGGATGGTCAAATTGACCAAATGAACTAACTTCAAAAGTATGGACCTAAAAACCAAGCCATCCCTTAGATCGGCCTCCCCACGTGGAGGTTGAGGCTGGGGAGGCCACTGAGTGAGCATGCAAGGGATGAAGGTGAACCCTGTCCCCGTGTGTCTGGTGCCGGATGTTGGTGGACTGAGATGCCAAGCTGCACCGGGTGGAACGTGCTTTGCAGGTCTCCACTTAACACTGCCACAATGGACAATAAAGATGGGCAAATGATATATGACCTGAGTTCCCAGTCTAGCAGTGGACTGCTGGCCTGGAATCCCGTTTTCAGCTCAAGTTGGTCTCGCAGTGGACTGCCAGAGCTCACAACTGAGCCAGCCATTTCTCTCTATGGGGTTGTGCATTCCCCCTGCAAGTGGCGCTGAACCAAAGCCACTGGCTGGCGCGGGGAAGCGCTCTTAGAACCACCCAACAAAAAAGCGTGGGACGCTTAGGGCTGTGCACCACACAAGCGCGGCAACAGGTAAGGTGAAGACACGTGGCATGTTCTTCTTGTAAATGAAACAAAATAATACAAGCCATATCTACATGCACTGTAGACCATTGCTACGTACTCAGCTTGTGTGCTTGCCATCGCTATGGCGCTGCGCATCTCCTTGCACTCTTCTCTTTCCTCTGCTTCTCCTTCCCTCCCCCCATCGTCCAAGCTGCAGGTTCTCCCCTTCCCTTTCCTTCTCCTGCTCCTTCCATTCCTCCTCCTTCTGATCGTCTTCTCACGCTTTTTTCTGCTTCCTGTAGAGCTCTTTCCTTGGAGTATCCCTTCCCGACGTACTCCCCGCTGCTTCTTCCGCCGCATCGTTCCATGACTCCTCAAAGGGGTTCCCGATTCGTTTGCCCGCGGTGAGGAAGTCGCCCTCAGAGTTTCTTTGTTTCCAACTTTTCCAATTAATTACCTGTGTGGTTTCGTATCTCCAGCTTCTTTGAGGATTGTACTCAATGCTCAATGGCGTGCAGATCCGAGCCAGAACAGCGGGTGCCAGCAGAAGTATCGAAGTGGAAGTTGACAAGCCGCTTGGCCTGACTTTGGGCCAGAAATCTGGTGGAGGCGTCGTCATCACCGTAAGTCATGTAACTTTTTAGCGTGCGTAATGTTCGCTTACGACTTCCTCTAAGAACCTCAAGTGGTGAGTAGAATTGTGGGTCTCTTGCCTCTTTTATCAATTGGATCGGGAATTGCAGGCCGTAGACAACGGTGGCAATGCGGCCAGGGCTGGTCTGAAGGCGGGGGATCAAGTAATTTACGAGCAGTTTCTTTGGTGATGAATTGTGGCCAGCTGACAAGCTTGGTTTCACAAAAACTGCCATACAAGCGAAGCCGGACTCCGTTTACTTCGTTGTGAGCAGGTAAAGTATGAGAGCTCAAATGACCTCATGAGGGAAGGAGCTAGCATTAAATCTTGTTCGTTTCTTGCTTCGGAATTTCTCCCTCAGCTCTTGTGTTAACATTACAGAGGAGCAGAGGTCGATGTGAAGAAATTGCCGAAAAGGCCTGCACCTCCGAGATTTGGCAGAAAACTTACGGAGGCCCAAAAGGTTCTGATTCTGCTGAGACCGTTGTGAAATTAATTGGACGATGCTATTCTTTCCATAAGAAAGGGATCATTGTCTCACATTCTGGAACTATTGCAGGCACGAGCAACCCATGTTTGCCTAGACTGCGGCTACATCTACACCTTATCCAAGGCTTTTACGGAGCAGGTGAGGATCATATGAGCATCTGCTTTCACATTAGATTCCTTTCTTCAGTTATCGTCTGATCTCGATTATGTGGATGCTGCTTGAGCAGCCCGAGACCTTTAAATGCCCTCAATGCGCTGCTCCGAAGAAGCGTTTTGCTCCGTATGATCCCGAGACAGGGCGAGCAGTGGGTGGGAATTCGCCACCGATTGGTGTGATTCTGGGTGTTCTAGGAGGGGCAGCAGCAGTTGGAGCACTCGTCTTCTTCGGTCTACAGTAACGTTATCTCCACCGAAGCTCAATGTACAAGTTGAACTGTCTCATCGTTGTGCATCCATTTGACCACCTCTCGCTCCCGTAATCTTCCAACCAAGTCAGCTTAGCAGATAGAAAGTATAGTCTGCCGCATGTGCAATGGATTAATAGGGAAGGTCTCCTGAGGTGGCTGTGAAATGGTGCATTAACTCTAAAGGAAATCAGAGCAAGTATTGAAACACAAAGGTTTCTTAGAACTTAGGTATTAGGTAGTTGCATGGCCTTCAAGTGAGACCTCTTGCAACGATTTGTAAGAAACTTTCCATGCAGCTTGACTTTGGGCCCTTGAGAGCTAGCTATGGGTTACTTCATTTGGTGGGTTTTAAACTTATGCTGCATTCAAAAGCCCTTTTTGGCCCTCCTAAGGGACGATGTTGGTTGTTTCCATGTTTTTTCATTTGAATTTGGTAAAGCTTACTTTCTTAAGGTCATTAGTGTTTTAAATGACTTTAAAACGTTGGGTTAGCTTAGTCTTATCCATCTACTTTTCCTTTCATTAAAAGCAAGTGCTAAGTGGGTTTTCCACCTGTTTTAACCTTGCTAGGGTCTAGTATGGAATGGTGGTCGTGTTTAACTCCATCTTTGCCACTTCTAGAAACACATTAGTATGCGTTTAGTTAGCTATTTAGATGTAAATATGGCTTCATACTAATCCTTACTATTCTCTACTTGATTGTCCTGAAGTATGCATGGTTCTATATTACTCGTTTGTGAACTCTTTTATAAAAGGCTTAAACTCCTACTATGTTCTTAATGTTCCATGAAATATTTACCCTTGTGTGGGGCTCTTGTGGCTTGCTACCTTGATGTGAGAAGCCAAGACCCCCCAATTGCTACTTCTTACCTCTTCTTTTACTCCTCCCATTTTTACATTCCTCCCTTTTCAGGTTACCTTTACACCTTTATTGTATCATTCTGACCATCCTCATTACTTTGATTTCTTTCCCTAGTAGGGGATATAGGGGTATTTTACCACCCATATTTCGAAGATATCAATCAAAAATCTACTAGCGGGTACTTCCACTTAACAAATCATTGTTATGTGTAAAACTTGTCCTTAGGGTTAGTATACACCACCTAATGCCGCCAAATCTGCACCCAGTGTAAGGGCAAGAGGTGGTGATCTTCAATGGGCAAGGTATTTACACACCATGCAAGTAAGAATCTTTTGAACAGTTTGACAATCTTAAATGGGGGATTGAAACTCACTTGGAATTTGATTGGTCTAAGTTTGGTGAATCATTTGAGAAATTACTTATCATGGCCACTAGTCAATTACTATCCCAATGAAAGAAATCGAAAAAGGTTTAAAGTGCATAGTCTGCCCACCAACATGGTTTTAAATACTTTGATTATGCAACTTGAGTTGGCCTTAAGTGAAATGAGACTTAATCATCGCATCATAGTGAGACGATCACATTGGATGAAAAATACTATCACGAGAGAGAGAGAGAGAGAGAGAGAGAGAGAGAGGGATGTGTTAATGTATGCGAAAGGCCTTGTGGGCCTATGGGACAAAGTACACAAAAAAGGAGAATCATACAAGCCACAGTGGGCTGGAGCAAAGAGCGGGTTAGAGCCCTTGCTCTGTACTAATATATGTTGATCTACTAGGCTCAAAAGCTTAAGTAAAAGCCAAAATCAAATACAAACTAATCAAATTGAAATTGAAACTGAAGTAGACTAGGACCTAGGACTTAGAAACCTAAGCTTGGCACGATGATGGCTCTCCAATGAGCTGTTAAAATATCTTGGATTTGCATCTATCGAGTTGTCTCACATTGTGGCGGGAGACACGGTCTTCTCAATTTTTGAACCCGTTGAGCTTAAGCTATATCCAAAGTGACCTATTGTCTCTGTCGGTCTGCCATGAGGAAGTTGTGATAGGTTGGACCTCGATAGAATGTGCTTTGTGAGAGAGAGAGAGAGAGAGAGAGAGAGAGAGAGAGATTATTCCAAAAGAACTCATGGAGAATGTTAGACTTGTGCATGGTAAGGCCACGATTGATGGTATATGGTGGGATGTTGTGAATGGTTCCCATCAGGTTCAAGTGGTGAGAGATATCGTTACAGTGTATGGTGAGGGATGTCCTTACATAATTATGGGAGAAGGTGAGGGATTCCTTACATTGTTTGGTGACATTCCTCAGGTTGAGGTCTAGCAACCTTGGTTAGATTGGCCATTTAGAAAGCCTTAGGACATTCCTCAGGTGGAGGACTAGCAACCTTGGTTAGATTGGCCATTTAGAAAGCCTTAGGACATAGTCTAACATACAAACAAATCAAGTGTATCATATGATGGTGAAAGAGAAGTGCCAGTTTGTCTAGAAGGCTAAATGGTTATGGCATAGATGGAAGGGCAAGGCATAGTCAGAGGAAGTGCTCTAAGATTCCATTTCAAGGCAAGGTATCTATCTAGCACATGCTATTGGGAGGCCTACCTATGGGCGACCCATTGCAAAAGTGGCAGATTGCTTGTGAATATTGTGTGTTTTGTACTACGTGCTTGGAGACTCTCTGCATCTTTCCTTTCATGTTGGTGGCAACGAAGGTGTTGGATATTATTTCTTGCATATGGACTCTCATGACCGATTGGCCCACATCAATTAAAGACTGGGTTTTTGGCACACTGGCTTGGTGTAGTTAGGGAGGGAAAGCTTGGACATGATGTGGCTGTTAAATTACACAGCGCAGCGAAACAGAAACTGAACAAAGAATAGAGAGTACACAGCAAACTAGAGATGAACAAAATGAAACTAAATAAAGCAATGTGAACTATAGGCTTCAGCACCCAGTTGTTCCTTTGAGCTTGAGTTTAATGAGAGAAGTGACAAATTCCATACAAAACATGGTTGGCTATAGTGAAGAAAGCAAAGCATACAAGTTGTATGATCCCCATCAACCGCAAGATCATTATCTCCAAAGATGTAATCTTTGATGAGGAATCAGAATGGAAAACCTCAAACACCAAGGAGATAGACACACTGATTTCATAGCCATCTACAGAAATGGTTGATGAAGGAGAGCAAGAATTGTCAATAACACCCCAAGCAGAGCCACAACAACTCAGACGGTCTATTAGGGAAAGCAAACCACTAGCCAGATTAACATATGCTCAGAAAAGCAAAGCAATTTAGGTTGAAACCACCAACTATGCTCTTATGACTACCATCATGGCTACAAAAGAGCCAGTGTACTTCGAAAATGTAGTGGACAAGCCAAAATGGCAAACTGCTATGAATGAAGAAATGGATGCTTTGTATAAGAATAATACTTGGGAATTATGCGACCTTCCACCAGGAAAGAAGGCCATAGAAAACAAATGGGTATACAAAGTGAAGTACACTCTAGATGGAAGTATTCAAAGATACAAAGCCAGAGTAGTTGCAAAAGGATTTGCATAGCAATATGGTCAAGATTATTATGAGACTTATGCTCCAGTAGCAAAGATGGATTCCATATGGTTCTTAATATCTCTAGTGATACTCAACAGATGGAATGTGTACTAGCTCGATGTCAAGAATGCATTTCTCAATGGTTATCTAGATGAGGAACTCTACATGCAACAACTAGCAGGTTATGTTGAATCAGGAAAGGAGAATAAGGTTTGCCATCTCAAAAAGAGTCTCTACGGCTTAAAGCAGCACTTAGAAGTTGGTACAGCAGAATCGACAAGTATTTTGCTGATCTGGGACACATGAAATCCAATGCAAATCATACTCTCTACTACAAAGTTCAAGGGGAAGACATTACTATTGCACTTTTGTATGTAGATGATCTGATTGTGACCAGAAGCAAGGATAGCTTTATCAAAAAGCTAAAACAAGACTTATGTGCAAAGTTTGACATGAAAGATCTTGGACTTATGCACTATTGTCTTGGTATTGAGTTCTAGAGAGATTCAAATAGCACGTTCATGAGTCAACTCAAATATGTTGATTGTCTTTTGAGGAAGTTTTATATGGCAGATTGCAAGATTATAGCCACTCCCATGGAACAGAGTTTGAAACTTACAAAAGATTCAAAAAAGCCTACACTCAATGATAGGTACTACAGGTAGCTCATCAGATCTCTTATATATCTGACTATCACATGGCCAAATATTTGTTATGTAATAAGTTCACTAGCACAGTTTATGGAAAATCCAAAACAATCTCACTGGAATGAAGCCAAAAGATACATTAGAGGTACAAGACAGTTTGGGATAGAATACAGAGGATGTCATCCAAGGTTGCATGGATACTGTGACAATGACTATGCCAGAGATCATGAGACCAGAAGATCTACATAGGGATATGCATTTTTCCTTGATTAAGGTGATATATCATGATTGTCAAACAAACAACCAACTGTCTCTTTGTCTTAGACTAAAGTAGAATATAGAGCACTCACTACAGGTGCATGTGAGGCTATATGGCTCAGAAGACTATTGTCAGAAACAAATTACTTTGATGAGTTAAAGCCAACAATATACTGTGATAATCAATCAGCTCAAGCATTGGCCAAGAATCCAATATATCACTCCAGGATAAAGCACATTGATCTTACAGAGCACTTCATTAGAGAAAGAGTGTTACTTGATGACATCACACTGCAACATTGTGATAGCAAAGAGAATGTTGCAGACATCTTTACCAAACCACTCGGTAAAGAGCTTTTTGAGAAACACCAATAAGCTCTTGGTTTGACACAGAGGAAGGACTTCCCACTAAAGGGGTGTGATGGAATGTAATGCTGAGTCCTTCTTTGATTCCCTATAATCATCATCTTGAGGGAAGGACTACTTTATGATGTTGATCTTGAGTGAAGGTGTTGAGAGATCACGCTCAACATCATGTGATCATATGTGCATAGCACTCACCCAATAGAGTGCTATAAAGGAAAGGGTTAGATGCCCTAACCCTAACCCTAAATGGGTTTGTATATATTCTACATTTTCAACTAAATCTAGTGTACAATTAGTCATTTGTGGTGTGCTCTCTAGCTGTGCCCTCTGTGGGGGTTAAAGGTCACTGTGCCTTTACCATGGTTATGTACAATACTCAAACACACATATAAATGAATGAAAAAGAAGATTAGGGTGGTTTTGCACCCACCAAAACTTGTGTGGCTCTCTATTTCTCTCTCTCTCCCTCTTCCGTTCTTGCTTCCGTTGAGAGCACTCTCAACTGGTATCAAAGCTCGGGTGATCCAGCTGAGCGTGTGTGAATGCTTGAAGCTCAACAGCTCTGTGGGAGGAAGGAGAAGCTCTGTGGAAAGCTTTGTCGGTGACTTTACTTGCATCTGAGTGTGTAGAGACCTTGGAAGAACCTTTGGAAAAGTCACTTTGGTTTCGCGAAGTGGTTTTGAGAGCTTGTTAAGTGTTTTCAAAGAAAAAGTCGTTTTTTGAGCTTTTCCCTATTTCGTTCAATGATAGAGACTCCACATTGACTTGTAGAGGCAACTATTGCTTGCTTTTGGTGTCCACTTCACTTTAGAAACTTGGAAACACCTTCATTCTTGAATCTGGGATCATTTCATTGGATTTTCTGACTCACTGTGTCAGTTTTTGCGTTTTTCTGCTCGGGTGTTAAAACTCAAGTTTGGAGCAACCATTTGCAGATTTGTCAATTCTGGTGGACTTAGGAGGTCCTAAAACTTCTATGTTGCTCTTCATTCGCACTCCGGTGGAGTTTACAAACAGCTCTGTTTCCAAAAACGTTTTTCAGTCCGTGTGTTGGACCCAGTGATTGAGACCACGGTTTCCAAAACCGTCTGTCCCATGCGTTCCGGACGCCCAAAAACCCCTACCTGTCAGTTCTTACGTGATTCGGTGGAGTATTTTCAAAGTTATAGATCTCTGTGTATTCGATTTCGTCTCTCTATTATGCATTTTTCATTCTAAGGTTTTGAAACCTTAGATTTATGCCACATGGCAGTGGATAAGTGTTGACTCCCATTTCTCACTCATCGGTTGGGATTTTGGAGTTCTAGCAGAAGAGAGATATTTGCAGATTTTCTTGCTGAGTCCGATTATGCAATGGCACCCATGTTTTGAGGCATCTCAGGTTCTATTTTTTATAGCGGTCATTATTGTAGGACCATGATTTCCTGAGCATACCTTATGCAGATCACTCTGGTTGCAGTGTGCGCTCATTCGTGGTGTGCATTGGGTTGAAGTGGATGATTTATAGGCCATTTGGATGCATTGTGGTCCTTATTGGATGCGCTGATAGCCCAAATTGCCTTGTGGGATGCTATTTTTATGGACGCTTTGCACATGGATGCTATTTTATGCTGAGGGACAGCTTTGACACATTGCAGGTGATGCACTAATAGTGCTATGCTCTCTTGGATGAGATATTATTAATGCATATGCCAGTGGACGGTGTTTATGCTTGAGCCATTTGGCACTTATTGGCATTTTGGATTGCCATTGCAGTTAGCATTTTGGATTGCCATTGCAGTTGGCATTTTCTTTTGGGCCAGATTTACTCATATGGATGCATAGTATATGCACATGAGTCAGATACTTTGAGACATGAGTTTTGGTGATATTTCACTCTATTGTGGCATACACATTTGGGTGCACCTGGTATTCGGTGTGATTCTCTCTTGTAGGCACTAGCATTTGGGATTTTGCTTGATTTGCATTATGGCATCCTCTTCCATGTCTGAAAAGGAGTTTTTCAACATTAAAAAGTTTGATGGGACAAACTTTTCTTTGTGGAAACAACAGATAAGGGATGTGCTTATTCAAAAGAAGCAGATTAAACCCTTGGCAGGGATTGAAGCTAAGCCTACAAATATGTCTGAGGATAATTAGAATGAGTTGGATGCATTAACAAAATCTACTATTAGACTTCATCTTGCAGAGTCAGTTTATTTCACAGTAGTAAATGAGCAGACTACCGAAGATTTGTGGAAGAAACTGTGTGCCACTTATGAAAAGGAAACTGCCTCTAATAAAGTTTACTTCATGAAGAGGTTGTTTGAGCTGCAGATGAAGGGGCCTCCATTGCTTCTCACTTGAATGAATTCAATATTATTTTCAGCCAGCTTCAGGCTCAGAAGATGGAATTTGATGTGGAGACTAAGGCAATATTTCTCTTATGTTCATTGCCATCCTCATGGGATACCTTCCGTACAGCTATCAGTAACTCTGCACCTGGTGGAGTACTGAAATTTGATGATGTTGTGGGTAGCTTGTTGGCCGAGGAGATTAGACGGAAGTCTATGGACGGCAACAAGCAGGATGCAGCCTTAAATGTGCAAAGGGGCAGATCACAGTTCAGGGGGAAGTCCCAAGAAAGAGGAAAGTCTCGTAGCAAATCCAGGGCACGGAACATTGAGTGTTACCACTGAGGCAAGAAGGGCCATATGAAAAAGGGTTGCTGCAAGCTGAAAAGAGAGCAAAAGGATAAGAAAAAGAATGCAAATTGGGGTGCAAATCAAAAGGAAGAGAGTCCAAGGGAGGACAAAGGAAAAGTGAAGATCGAGGAGATCAATGTAGTCACACATGATAATGACAATGACGTTCTCTTCATGTCTAGTTTATCTCCATAGTTGCTTACCACTTCACATGATGCATATTCCCGGGATTGGATTTTGGATTTTGGTGCTTCATTCCATGTTACTCCCCATAGGGAATGGTTCTCCACTTATGACAGTGGAAAGACAGGTTGTGTGCATCTTGGAAATGACTATGCATGTGACATAGTGGGAGTAGATGACATAAAGTTTTCTTTTGCAAATGGGTCTGCATTTATTTTGAAACATGTGAGACATGTGCCTAAGTTGACCAAGAGTCTTATTTCAGTGGGTCAGCTAGATGATGCTGGTTTTCACACCACTTTTGACTTTCAGAGTTGGAAAATTTAGAAGGGCTCTATGCTTTTGGCCAGGGGTGCCAAGTGTGGGACTTTGTATCCCTTACATGTATCAGGGGTATTTGATCATGTTGTTGCAATAACCGAGCAGCCAAGCACTTCTTTGTGTCATTGCAGGTCGAGGCACATGAGCCAGAATGGAATGAAACTCTTATGTCGTTTGGGTTATGTACTGCATTTGAGTTTCTCTGATTTTGAATTTTGTGAGCACTGTCTCTATGGGAAG
The DNA here is from genome assembly GCF_047967505.1 of Dipteris shenzhenensis. Classification (NCBI taxonomy): domain Eukaryota; kingdom Viridiplantae; phylum Streptophyta; class Polypodiopsida; order Gleicheniales; family Dipteridaceae; genus Dipteris; species Dipteris shenzhenensis. Next base: position 20,646,827 of record NC_141627.1, read on the forward strand.
CAGACTAAATCAGCCCATAGAAGAAGGGGAAAGAAAGAGTTTGAAAAGCTTGATTTGGTGCATTCAGACGTATGTGGTCCCATGCCTACACGGTCATTAGGCGGGGCTGAATACTATGTGACATTCATTGATGATGCAACTAGGAAAGTGTGGGCTTATGCTATAGCTCGAAAGAGTGATGTGTTCTAGATATTTCAGAAATGGCTGGCCTTGGTTGAGAATCAGTCAGGTAGAATGCTTAAATGCCTACGGACTGACAATGGTGGAGAGTATCTCTCTCATGACTTTCAGCATTTTTGTGATACACGTGGGATTAAGAGGGAGCTCACATCCCCTTGTACTCCAGAGCAAAATCCAGTTGCAAAAAATATGAACTGCACCATTCAAGAAAGGTTGCAATGCATGCTTTCCAATGCAAGTCTTTCTGGTTGTTTTTGGGCTGAGGCAATGAAGACTACAGTGCATGTGATCAATAGATCACCTAGTAAGAGTTTGGATGGTGGTATTCCTGAAGAGGCATGGAGTGGCAAGAAGCCCTCTTACTCTCATTTGCATATATTTGGATGTGAGGCATATGCACTGGTGCCGAAAGAGCTTCGAAAGAAGCTAGATCCTAAGTCTAGGAAATGCATCTTTCTGCGTTATGGTGAAAATGGAGAGATGGGCTATCGTCTCTAGGATCCAGAAGCAAAGAAGATCATACGTAGCCATGATGTAGTCTTCAATGAGAAGAAGATGCATAAGGCACCCATGAAAGATGTGGAAATGAGGAGAATCACTTTCCAGGATGTGAATCCACCTGCATATGTTGATAGACAGCAAGCTATCCATGCACCAAATGTGCAAGAAATGGTACCACCAAGTACTCCCACAGGTATACAATCAAGGGTAGATGATGGATCATCTATTGGTGGAAATGATGAGCCAAATGTGGCTGATATGCAGGGAGTATGCAGGTGGGACAGCAAGCTGAAATGCCCTTGAGAAGATCATCTAGAGTGTCTAGACCGTCTGATAGGATTGTTCTAGGGCTAGACTATGTGATGCTTACTGATTGCGGGGAGCCTTCTTGCTACAGAGAGGCTATGATGCGTGAGGATCAACGCAAGCAGGAGTATGCTATGCAATCAGAGATGAGTTCACTTATGAAGAATAAGACTTGGGACTTGGTTTCTTTGCCACATGGAAAGAAATCATTGCCATGCAAATGGGTCTACAAAATGAAGGTCGCAGGTGATGATGTGCCTAGCTACAAGGCCTGTTTGGTCGCTAAAGTGTTCAAGCAAGAGAAGGGTGTGGACTTTGATGAGATATTCTCTCCAGTTGTGAAGATGACCACACTTAGATGCATGCTTGGACTAGTGGCATCAGAGGATATGGAGCTTATGCAAATGGATGTCAAGACAGCTTTCTTGCATGGGGATTTGCATGAGGAAATTTACATGGTGCAGTCGGAAGGCTTTGAAGAAAAGGGAAAAACGTATTTAGTTTGCAAGCTGAAGAAGAGTCTCTATGGTCTTAAGCAAGTGCCTAGAGAATGATATCAGAAGTTTAATGCTTTCATTTGGTCTCAGGGTTTTAGGAGGAGTGAAATTGATCACTGCCTCTACACTAAAAGGGCTAAGGATAATAGCCTGATAATCTTGGCACTATATGTGGATGATATGCTATTGGCTAGCAAGAATACTTATGAGCTAGATGCATTAAAGGCCAAGTTGCATGAGGCCTTTGATATGAAGGATTTGGGACTTGCAAGTCATATTGTTGGTATGCGCATCACGTGTGATCGGAGTAGGAAACTCCTTTGGCTTTCACAAAAAGAGTATGTTACAAAAGTATTGCAGAATTTCAATATGGAGGGGGGGAAGGCAGTGAGTACTCCATTGCCTCCATATGTGAAACTAAGTCATACAAATAGTCCCAAATTAGATGAGGAAAGGGCCATGATGGCCAAGGTTCCTTATGCATCAGCAGTTGGGAGTCTTATGTATGCTATGATAGCTACTAGACCAGACATTGCATTTGCAGTGGGAGTTGTTAGCCAATATATGGCTAATCCAGGAAAGAGCCATTGGGAGGCAGTTAAGTGCATCATGAGGTACATGAAGGGTACCAAGGAGATGTGCATCTGCTTTGGTAAAGGAGACATGCGTGTACTTGGGTACATAGATTCAGACTATGTAGGGCATGTGGATAGTAGGAGATCCACTTCTGGTTATGTGTTCATCTTTGCAAGTGGTGCAATGTCGTGGATGTCTCACACACAGAAGTGCATTGCTTTGTCTACCACAGAGGCTGAGTATGTTGCAGCCACAGAGGGTTGCAAGGAGGCTATATGGCTTGATCGGCTAGTGGGAGATTCGGGGATTCATATAGGTGTACCAACATTGCATAGTGATTCCATGAGTGCTATTCAGCTAGCATGGAATCCGGTCTTTCATGCAAAGACCAAACACATTGAGGTCAGGTACCATTTCATTTGGGAGGTACTTAAGGACAAGCACATAGAGCTTGTCAACATTCATACAGATGATAACCCTGCAGATATGCTGACGAAGAGTCTACCTAGTCAGCGGTTTGAGTATTGTCGTGTATTGATGGGCATTGGATAGTATGCTCACTGGTTGTTCTCCCTTAAAGGCACATTGTCCTTTAAGTGGGAGGTTGTGGGGGTTAAAGGTCACTGTGCCTTTACCCCGGTTATGTACAATACTCAAACACATATATAAATGAATGAAAAAGAAGATTAGGGTGGTTCTACACCCACCAAAACTTGTGTGGCTCTCTGTTTCTCTCTCTCTCCCTCTTCCATTCTTGCTTCTGTTGAGAGCACTCTCACCCTCTCTCCTCATCTCCACTCTTCTCCTCTCCCCTCATATTTTGTTAATGGATACTCTATTCTCACTCTGTGTTGACATGGGACGTGCATGAATATTCCATATACATGGGGCGTACAATTTGTCTTGTACCTAAAGATAGCAGAAGATTAGTACTACAAGATGCATTGCATCTCTGAAGTAGAGGCTACTAAGATCTATGACCTACTTCATAAGTATGGCGAACCACCAATTCTCTAATGGAATAAGAACATGAAGAAAAGTTACATGACATAGCAATGAAACATCCAAGTTGTGATGAAATAGCTAGGACTATATTTGGGGGTAATGTTGAACCCCTTGAATGAAAGGATTCAAGAAGGTAGAAAGCTAAAGTAGAGTGTGACTAGATAAACAAATCAACGTGTTAATCGCCATTTATAGTCAACAAGAAATTTGTGCAATTCATGACATCTTTGTGGTATTTCCAATTGTTCTCCACTCCCATGATTATTTGAATGATAGAGATTACTATGTGAAGATCAAACAATTTGATGTGTGGATAACCACTTCAAGAAATTTTTGCATAGTGACCTTGCATCTATGTGTTGAATTCTATGAAATATGTGCCCCTTGTAGACTTTAAATTGAAAATCTTGTTAATTAGTCCTCTCCCCCTCCCTCAAAACTAATACATTAACCTAAGCTGCCCTCAAAATCAATACATTAACCTACATTAACTGCCCAACAAAGCACCCTTGGATCTCTCTACGCTACCTTTCCCAGTCGCTAGAGCAGGGAGGATGGCTGAGACAGAGGGGTTAGCACGGAAACAATGAGGTGGTTGTAGGGAAAGGGGGAGTTAAGTTGGGAAGGGAGGGAATTAAGGTATGGGAAGGTTCACAAAGGAATGGTGGGAAAGAGGGGAATGGAGAGATGGAGGGGGAGGACCAGGTGTGCTAAGAGATCAGAGCAATGGGAGAGAAGGGGAGCGATGGTAGTGGAGAGAAATCGATGGGTGTGACTTTAGGCACTCTCTTTGTACCCATGTTTGGCCAACTATTTTCATCAACCGTCACTGGGGTTGACGGAGTCTCAATCCTAGCCATTGGATTGAAATCTCTACATAATCAAAATGTGCGCCCCTTGTATTGATTGGTTGGAATCCGTGCATGACGAGCTATATCAAAGTAAAACCCCACACACCTTGAATTCACAATCCATGATCGAATAGCTCGTGGACGAGAAGTGCCTCACTACAGCCATTGGATCAATTGCTGTGCTTTTTTGCCATGCGGATGAGCCCAAAACCTCGCACACCATGCAACAGCCATAAGGACTATGTGTCGCCGAATCCCCCAATTAATGACTCCCATGTGTCTTTAGCTCGTGCCCACCTCCCCCAACCGTCAACAGCCAGGAATCCAGCTCGTCGCCATTCCTCGTCAAAAATCGACACATCCGGCTCCCGACCTCTGATCGTTCACCGAGTACCTTTGTTTCCTCCAAGGAATCGGCTCCTAGAGCCAATTCCCTACACTGTCCCATAGATGGGATCATAGAAAACTGAGCATAGAGGGTCATGAGGATGGTGGAAGCTAAAGGTAGAGGAGTGGCTAGCGTTTGGTGGCCATGCTCACTGTTAGGTAATCATTAGGGTTTGAACAATTTGGGTAACATTAGTTTAGGTTAGGTTAGCTATGTTCTATTAGCTTAAGTTAAATTTTATGTAACGTTATGAAATTATGTTAGTATAAGGTCCAATTAATGTGAAATTTGAAGGTTGCAAATTGATTTTATTTTTTGTCATAGAATTTCTCTATATAAAAATAAAAAAATGTAGGCTTTGGTAGTGTTATGGATAAATTTGACCAAAGTAAAAGGCATAAATATGTGCGTGTGCTTGTATATGTGACAATAGTATAATAAAATATGGTGTGCATAAGGCCCAGGGTTGAGGTGGCAGAGCATGACCATGTGGCACCCTTCCATGTAAGAGGACCCATAAGGTGTGTTGTACATAATCCATGGTAGTAATAATATAAAATGATAAGGTGGCATGGGTCCTCCATGCATCACCCCTCCACCTAGGCAGTCCCACACCTACATTTAGTGAGATATGGTCCAAGGACCATGGGAGAAGTAATATAAAATAGGTGGAGATGGATATTATATTGGATTATCCCCTCCCTTTAGGATAGGCCCATGTGGATGGGGGGTGTAGAAAGTCCAAGAATGCAAGTTAAATAATGGGAAAGTAGGATGATGTGGCAAGATTCCTTGTGCCAACCCTCCACTTGTCCTCCTAGATGTTTGAACGTATTATAAAATTGGGAAGAGACCAAGGGAGTATCTTAGACTTGGGATATGGGGGTTGATGTATGTGGAAAAATGAGGCAAAGGTTTGTCGCACACAATTGAGAGTGCGTAACTACCTAGCCCACATGGGACACTCTTCCACACACACCATGCATGTGGGAGGATGCATTTATTGGGAGAGACCCTCTCTCTTGGCTATAAAATGAGGGGGCTATTCCTTGATGGAACACGCTCATTCTTGTAAAGCCACCTAGCTAATACTTTGATTTCCCCCCCCCGTCTTTTCAATAAAGCATGACTCTCTTCCCTTGATGTCTCCATATCTACATTCCACCTCCCATCATGTACATGCTCCTCTTCCCCCTCTTCCTTCCCCCTTGTTCCATAGTCCCCTCTTCATTCCCACCCCTCTTAATCTTTTTTCCCCACCTATGTTAATGCTTCTTCCCTCACGTTCCCTTCTCCTCCATGGCCCTTGGGCATCGCCATGCCTAGCGTCTAGCCTCATGCATTGAATTATGTGAATTAATGATACACTCGGAGGACTTTGATTTCAATTCTACTCATTGTGCGGTGATCGAGCTACTTGCTGCATCAGAGGTAATTAAAGGGGTGACATTCTTCGAAGGGTGGGATGCTCCCCAAGCTTGGGGGGAGATTTGGTGCATTTGCTTATTAATTCCTATAGATAAGCTCGTCTTGAATGATTTTTTCTCGATCTCACTACAAAGGTTTCTAGGGCTCTGGTAATGTTTCGACCAAGGAATCCCTTTGTACCTAATCAACCTTTTGTCTCATTTTGAGCTTCAAGTTGTAATTCTTTTTGGTCTAAAGATATATCAACAAAGGATTGCAAGTTTATTTGGTGCTGAATATCTTGCTCAAGTATTGAATTCTTCCCACCCTCTCCTTCTACCTATCTTGGACTACCGAGAAACTTGGGATGTCCAGATTTTAGTTTTGGTGTGATGACATCTTGGCTCCTCCAATTGGACGGCACATACAAACCTTCGACCAAGGCTACTGGTGTGGGTGTGAAGCTCACTTCACTAGGGGGTGAGGTGTATTGTTATAGCAAGTCTACACCAACAAGTGAGAGTGCTCTCAACAGAAGCAAGAACGGAAGAAGGAGAGAAAGAGAGAGAGACAGAGAGAGAACCACACAAGTTTTGGTGGGTGCAGAACCACCCTAATCTTCTTTTTCATTCATTTATATATGTGTTTGAGTATTGTACAAAATTGGGGTAAAGGCACAATGACCTTTAACCCCCACAACCTCCCACTTAAAGGACAATGTGCCTTTAAGGGAGAACAACCAATGAGCATACTATCCAATGCCCATCAATACATGACAATACTCAAACCGCTGACTAGGTAGACTCTTCGTCAGCATACCTGCAAGGTTATCCTCCGTATGAACCTTGACACGCTCTATGCACTTGTCCTCAAGTACCTCCCTGACGAAATGGTACCTAACCTCAATGTGTTTGGTCTTTGCATGAAAGACTGGATTCCGTGCTAGCTGAATAGCACTCATGGAATCACTATGCAATGTCAGTACACCTGTATGAATCCCCAAATCTCCCACTAGCCGATCAAGCCATATAGCCTCCTTGCAACCCTCTGTGGTTGCAACATACTCAGCCTCTGTGGTAGACAAAGCAATGCACTTCTGTGCACGAGACATCCACGACACTGCACCACCTGCAAAGGTGAACACATAACCAGAAGTGGATCTCCTACTATCCACATGCCCTACATAGTCTGAATCTGTGTACCCAAGTACACGCATGTCTCCTCTACCAAAGCAGATGCACATCTCCTTTATACGCTTCATGTACCTCATGATGCACTTAATTGCCTCCCAATACCTCTTTCCTGGATTAGCCATATACCGGCTAACAACTCCCACTGCAAATGCAATGTCTGGTCTAGTAGCTATCATAGCATACATAAGACTCCCAACCGCTGATGCATAAGGAACCTTGGCCATCATGGCCCTTTCCTCATCTGATTTGGGACTATCTATATGACTCAATTTCACATATGGAGGCAATGGAGTACTCACTGCCTTCCCCCCCTCCATATTGAAACGCTGCAATACTTTTGTAACATACTCTTTTTGTGAAAGCCAAAGGAGTTTCCTACTCCAATCACGCGTGATGCGCATACCAAGAATATGACCTGCAAGTCCCAAATCCTTCATATCAAGGCCTCATGCAACTTGGCCTTTAATGCATCTAGCTCATAAGTATTCTTGCTAGCCAATAGCATATCATCCACATATAGTGCCAAGATTATCAAGCTATTATCCTTAGCCCTTTTAGTGTAGAGGCAGTGATCAATTTCACTCCTTCCAAAACCCTGGGACTGAATGAAAGCATCAAACTTCTGATACCATTCTCTAGGCGCTTGCTTAAGACCATAGAGACTCTTCCTCAGCTTGCAAACTAAATGCTCTTTGCCCTTTTCTTCAAAGCCTTCCGGCTGCACCATGTAAATTTCCTCATGCAAATCCCCATGCAAGAAAGCTGTCTTGACATCCATCTGCATAAGCTCCATATCCTCTGATGCAACTAGTCCAAGCATGCATCTAAGTGTGGTCATCTTCACAACTGGAGAGAATATCTCATCAAAGTCCACACCCTTCTCTTGCTTGAACCCTTTAGTGACCAAACAGGCCTTGTACCTAGGCACATCATCACCTGTGACTTTCATTTTGTAGACCCATTTACATGGCAATGCTTTCTTTCCATGTGGCAAAGAAACCAAGTCCCAAGTCTTATTCTTCATAAGTGAACTCATCTCTGATTGCATAGCATACTCCCACTTGCGTTGATCCTCACGCATCATAGCCTCTCTGTAGCAAGAAGGCTCCCCGCAATCAGTAAGCATCACATAGTCTACCCCTGGAACAAACCTATCAGGCGGTCTAGACACTCTAGATGATCTTCTCAATGGCATTTCAGCTTGCTATCCCACCTGCATTATCAGCCACATTTGGCTCATCATTTCCACCAATAGATGATCCATCATCTACCCTTGATTGTATACCTCTCCACTTTCACCATAACCCAGAAAGATGCATTTCCTAGACTTAGGATCTAGCTTCTTTCGAAGCTCTTTTGGCACATGTGCATATGCCTCACACCCAAATATATGCAAATGAGAGTAAGAGGGCTTCTTGCCACTCCATGCCTCTTCAGAAATACCACCATTCAAACTCTTACTAGGTGATTTATTGATCACATGTACTGCAATCTTCATTGCCTCAGCCCAAAAACTACCAGAAAGACTTGCATTGGAAAGCATGCATTGCAACCTTTCTTGAATGGTACGGTTCATCTTTTCTGCAACTGGATTTTTCTCTGGAGTATGAGGGGATGTGAGCTCCCTCTTAATCCCACGTGTATCACAGAAATGCTAAAAGTCATGAGAGAGATACTCTCCACCATTGTTAGTCCGTAGGCATTTAAGCGTTCTACCTGACTGATTCTCAACCAAGGCCAGCCATTTCTGAAATACTTGGAACACCTCACTCTTCCGAGCTATAGCATAAGCCCACACTTTCCTAGTTGCATCATCAATGAATGTCATATAGTATTCAGCCCCGCCTAATGACCGTGTGGGCATGGGACCGCATACGTCTGAATGCACCAAATCGAGCTTTTTAAACTCTTTCTTTCCCCTTCTTTTATGGGCTGATTTAGTCTGCTTCCCATAGAGACAATGCTCACAAAATTCAAAATCAGAGAAACTCAAATGCGGTACATAACCCAAACGGCATAAGAGTTTCATTCCATTTTGGCTCATGTGCCCCAACCTGCAATGCCACAAAGAAGTGCTTGGCTGCTCGGTTATTGCAACAACATGATCAAATACCCCTGATACATGTAAGGGATACAAAGTCCCACACTTGGCACCCCTGGCCAAAAGCATAGAGCCCTTCTGAATTTTCCAACTCTAAAAGCCAAAAGTGGTGTGAAAACTAGCATCATCTAGCTGACCCACTGAAATAAGACTCTTGGTCAGCTTAGGCACATGTCTCACATGTTTCAAAACAAATGCAGACCCATTTGCAAAAGAAAACTTTATGTCACCTACTCCCACTATGTCACATGCATAGTCATTTCCAAGATGCACACAACCTATCTTTCCACTGTCATAAGTGGAGAACCATTCCCTATGGGGAGTAACATGGAATGAAGCACCAAAATCCAAAATCCAATCCTGGGAATATGCATCATCTGAAGTGGTAAGCAACTCTGTACATAAATTAGACATGAAGAGAACGTCATTGTCACTATCATGTGTGACTGCATTGATCTCCTCAATCTTCACTTTTCCTTTGTCCTCCCTTGGACTCTCTTCCTTTTGATTTGCACCCCAATTTGCATTCTTTTTCTTATCCTTTTGCTCTCTTTGTAGCTTGTAGCAATCCTTTTTCATATGGCCCTTCTTGCCACAATGGTAACACTCAATGTTCCGTGCCCTGGATTTGCTACGAGACTTCCCTCTTTCTTGGGACTTCCCCCTGAACTGTGATCTGCCCCTTTGCACATTTAAGGCTGCATCCTGCTTGTTGCCATCCATAGACTTCTGTCTAATCTCCTCGGCCAACAAGCTACCTACAACAAGCAGAGTTACTGACAGCTGTACGGAAGGTATCCCATGAGGATGGCAATGAACATAAGAGAAATATTGCCTTAGTCTCCACTTCAAAATTCATCTTCTGAGCCTGAAGCTGGCTGAAAATAATATTGAATTCATTCAAGTGAGAAGCAATGGAGACCCCTTCCTTCATCTGCAACTCAAACAACCTCTTCATAAGGTAAACTTTATTAGAGGCAGTTTCCTTCTCATAAGTGGCGCACAGTTTCTTCCACAAATCTTCCGTAGTCTGCTCATTTACTACTGTGAAATAAACTGACTCTGCAAGATGAAGTCTAATAGTAGACTTTGCTAATGCATCCAACTCATTCCAATCATCCTCAAACATATTTGTAGGCTTAGCTTCAATCCTTGCCAAGGGTTTAATCTGCTTCTTTTAAATAAGCACATCCCTTATTTGTTCTTTCCACAAAGAAAAAGTTTGTCCCATCAAACTTTTTCATGCTAAAAAACTCCTTTTCAGACATGGAAGAGGATGCCATGATGCAAATGAAGCCAAAAATTCCCAAATGCTAGTGCCTACAAGAGAGAATCACACCAAATACCAGGTGCACCCAAATGTGTATGCCATAATAGAGTGAAATATCACCAAAACTCAAAGCTCAAAGCATCAAAAGATGCATCTGACTCATGTGCATATACTATGCATCCATATGAGCAAATCTGGCCCAAAAGAAAATGCCAATAAGTGCCAAATGACTCAAGCATAAACACCATCCACTGGCATATGCATCAATAATATCTCATCCAAGAGAGCATAGCACTATCAATGCATCACCTGCAATGTGTCAAAGCTATCCCTCAGCATAAAATAGCATCCATGTGCAAAGCGTCCATGAAAAATAGCATCCCACAAGGTAATTTGGGCCTATGAGCACATCCAATAAGGACCGCAGTGCATCCAAATGGCCTATAAATCATCCACTACAACCCAATGCATACCACTAATGAGTGCACACTGCTCTGCAACCTGAGTGATCTGCATAAGGTATGCTCAAGAAATCATAGTCCCACGGTAATGATCGCTACTGAAAACAGAACTTGAGATGCCTCAAAACATGGGCACCATTGCATAATCCGACTCAGTAAGAAAATCTGCAAATATCTCTCTTCTGCCAAAACTCCAAAATCCCAACCGATGAGTGAGAAATGGGAGTCAACACTTATCCACTGCCATGTGGCATAAATCTAAGGTTTCAAAACCTTAGAATGAAAAATGCATAACAGAGAGACGAAATCAAATACACAGAGATCTATAACTCTGAAAATCCTCCATCGAATCATGCAAGAACTGACAGGTAGGGGGGGTTTTTGGGTGTCCGAAACACAATGGGACAGACAGTTTTGGAAACCGTGGTCTCAATCACTGGGTCCAACACACGGATTGAAAAACGTTTTTGGAAACAGAGCTGTTTGTAAACTCCACCGGAGTGTGAATGATGAGCAACATAGAAGTTTTAGAACTTCTTGAGTCCACCGGAAGTGACAGATCTGCAAATGGTTGCTCCAAACTTGAGTTCCAACACCCGGGCAAAAAATGCAGAAACTGACACAGTGAGTCAGAAATCTAATGAAATGATCCCAGATTCAAGAATGAAGGTGTTTCCAAGCTCTGAAGTGAAGTGGACACCAAAAGCAAGCAATAGTTGCCTCTACAAGTCAATATGGAGTCTCTATCACCGAACGGAACAGGGAAAGCTCAAAAAATGACTTTTTCTTTGAAAACACTTAACAGGCTCTCAAAACCACTTCGCAAAACCAAAGTAACTTTTCCAAAGGTTCCTCCAAGGTCTCTGCACACTCGGATGCAAGTAAAGTTGCCCACAATGCTTCCCACAGAGCTTCTGCTTCCTCCCACAGAGCTGCTGAGGTTCAAGCATTCACGCACGCTCAGCTAGATCATGGGTGCTCTGATACCAGTTGAGAGTGCTCTCAACGGAAGCAAGAATGGAAGAAGGAGAGAAAGAGAGAGAGAGAGAGACAGAGAGCCACACAAGTTTTGGTGGGTGTAGAACCACCCAAACAGAACCACCCTAATCTTCTTTTTCATTTATTTATATATGTGTTTGAGTATTGTACATAATTGGGGTAAAGGCACAGTGACCTTTAACGCCCACAACAAGTACTTGCAACCAAGCTGAGTACTCGACACTCATTTTAGGGCTACAAAAGGCATAATAACATCGCATCAAGCAACTTGAGGTGCAAGGAGATTCTCAACTCATGTGTGAACAAGTTAGTGGAAGGTGGAAGGTGCGGAGCGAAGGCTTGGTTCCATGACATCAACAAGCATTGGAACTTTGCCAACAATTTGAAAAGGTAAAAATTCAGCATATCCCTCAAGCTCAAAATATAGTTGCTGATTTCTTGGCACATGAAGCTTGTACTTCAATCACGCATGAAGCGAGTGGAAGCACCGCCCCAACAAAGCCACAAGCCATGAAGGAGGGTGATCATTTGTAAGGAATACAAAGGTTGTGGTCATCATGAAACTAAGTGTTGGGCATATTTGATACGAGTTTACCGACTTCGGAAGATCATCAGAAAGGTCCTCAAGGACATTGCTTAAAAGAATGATGCCAAACCGCACACCCCTTGAAGAAATAGCATGGCGATTACAAGAACTGGAAGAAGCTAAAGGTGATGTGCAAGCTCTCCAACTGTTGACATTTTTCATGGCATTCTTGTTTGTCTTGATGAACAACCTCATGCAGCGCCATGTCTCTAACCCTCACTTGTAAAGATGGATGCGATATCATGAAGGTTGGTCCTTTTAAGATTGTCTATGAGCTATTCTATGCTGAAGATTCTTCTTGTGTAGTATTTCACAATACACTAGTCACCCCCTATCCTACCTATGTGTGCTTTGTGGATGTATCTTCACCTAATTTTCAGTTCAAGCTACCTCTTTCCATTGTTTGCCAATAGATAAGCCTCATTTCGACTCTGTCTTTTCCATTTTTCAAGCATGGCTGATATTCCTATGTTCTGTGGATGGGTTGAAGAAAATCCAAATGAGTATCTTGTGGCCTTCAAGCGCCATTGTGTTTCTCTCAACTTTCTTACTGAAGATAGATGGTTGTTGGTTCTTCCCACATTTCTAGAGGGTTTGGCTCAAGTGTGGTATGAGAAGTAGGCCGACAATGTTCACCAAAGCTGGCCAAGGTTAACAGCAGTGATGATTGAGTATTTTGGCAAAGAAGAGGAGCCGGAGAATGTGTACCTGCAGGTGGCAAACTTAAAGCAATCAGAAGGTGAGATGGCACGCCAATATTGGATCGAGCGGCCATGCTCCTGGACCGTTTAATTGCCACACAGGAGGACAATGCTAGATTTCGAGTTAGAATGACTCAACATGTGCTGGGCTACCTTGTAGCAGGAGCAAGTGATGAATTCTGCCTCAAGCTTGAATGGGAGAATCCAGAAACTATGGTGCTATCACATGAGATTGCTCCAAAGTTTGATAAAGTTCAATCTGACCCCGCTTCAAAGAAGACAATTGTCCCTCTGCAACCCCCTCAATTCTTGCAACAACAACCTGGGGGGTCTAACTCAAGGGCATACCCCCACCCCTCATCAGGGATGTATCCACCACCTCCACCTCAAATGTATGGTCCTCCCTTAGATGCTTATCCTCAACAAGGAGTATATCCTCAACCTCTGCCTAGAAGATTTTCGCCCACGATCCCCCCTCCTTCCTACTCCCCCGACCCCTCCTAAAGAACTCGGAGTCAATGACCTAGCCAAGGCCCTGAATGTGATCTTCGGCTTGAGATGGTGGGCATCAAAAATGAAGCCAATCACCCTCTAAGAGAGCGTGCCAATGTTGTGTGCTATGAGTGCCACCAGTAGGGTCATTATCGCTAGAAATGTCCCAATATTCCAAGGTTGAATCTTCTAAGTGAATCAGGCACCGAGGATTCTGACGTAGAGATCCTTGACCTCAGGAAAAAAGTTCGTACCACCTCGGACCTTGCTCCAAACCGTGGACCCGGGCTGCTCTAGGAAGAAGGTGTCCTTCTCAGAGCCCTCAAATTCTAAGATGGCAGACCCACCAACAGAGAAGACTAAAAGATCTCACAAGAGTAAGTGGTCGCCCTCGGATTTTCCCATCGGCTCGGGGCAAGAGGACTATTCAATCGTTCAAGACCTTGCTCATCGGTCTTTGAGCATGATGCTCCCTCAACTAATAGCATTAAGTCCTAAGGTGAGACATGAGCTGTAGCAAGGGCTCTCAACAAGGAGGAGCAAGAAAAAGGGAAAGGTATGAGAGGTCTCTTCTATCTCTGAAGAAATTGATTAGCACCCACATATAGTAGATGTCATCATAGATAATTGCTGTGTCAAAAGAGTGTGTTGATGGGGGAGCTGCACATAATATCATGGTGTCCTAAATCATGAAGAAATTGAATTTGAAATGCACAAGGCATTCCTCCACTCGAATCAAGGTAGCATATTGTTGATGATTCGCCACCCTGGGAGTCATTAAGGATTTGCCCATCACTGTCAATGGGTTGACCACCACCGTCAATTTCTATGTAGTGGACATCGAAGATACAGGCAGGAGTTACCCAGCCATACTCGAGAGACCATGGTTGAGAAAGAGTGATGCAGTCAACTATTGGAAGACAAGACACATGTCTTTTGGTGCTTCTAAGGAGAAGATCTCGGTGCAACCTAGTGCCACTGAACCAGAAGAAGAAGAGGAGCAAGACAGTAATACTCTCTCATCCTTGGTGTTTGAATCAATGGAAGAATCAAACGAGGGGGAGGAGTTCTCAAAAGAGGAATTTTACATGATGGGGGTGTCTCCAACCCCGCCACCTGTGAAATGGTAATGTCTAGTCCTCAATAGCTTGAATCTATGCTTTCCCTAGACCTCACTCCAAGTGAGAAAGATGAGTTCCTAGAAATGTTCAAAGATTTCCCTGACCTATTCGCAACTAGCTACCGCCACCTTTGCCATGTGACTGCCATAGAGCACAAGATAGAGCTGAAGCCTAATGTGAATCCTATGGCTCAGAAGTATCGAAGATTAGGGCCCCTACAGACCGATGCTTTGTGCTCAGAGTTGCAGAAACTCGTAGAAGCTGGGTTTATTGTTCCGGTTCACAATACTGAATGGGTTTCACCAATGGTAGTCACCCCAAAGAAAAACATCAAGTGGCAGGTCTACATCGACTATAAGAAACTCAATGCAGCCACTAAGAGGGATGATCATCCTCTTCCCTTTCAAGACCTCATTCTTGAGAAGGTAAGTGGTCATGAGATGTATACTTTCTGTGATGGTTACTCCAGGTTTTATTAAATCAGAATTGCTAAGGAGGATGTGCTTAAAACCACATTTGCCACACCTTGAAGGACATTTGCATTCAAAGTAATGCCATTTGTCTCACCAATGCTCCTGCTACCTTTCAAAGATTTATGCAGATGGTGTTTGCTCCTTATTTGGGGGTTTTCTTGGAGGTGTATTTAGATGATTTATGTATATTCTCGACACGTAAGGAGCACGTCATGAAGGTTAGGTTGGCCTTCGAAAGGGTCAATGATGCAAATGGCAGCCTCGACCTTGATAAATGCACCATTGGAGCCACTCAAGGGAGGTTATTGGGACATATTGTCTCATCTAAGGGCATCAAGCCTGACCCCGAGAAGGTAGAAGCTATCCTCAAGCTCTCCCCGCCAACAACCAAACGTCAGGTATGCTCATTTGTCAATCTAGCAGGATACTATCACCACTTCATTGATCAATATGCTATGGGTTTCTACAAATCAAGAGTGCTCTGGCTTCAGAACCCATTCTATGCAATCCTGATTGTTCAAAGACTTTCTATATCAATCATGGGTTTGGTGAGCATACTCTAGTAGGTATTCTTCTCTAGTAAGGGGAGGATCGGTTCATGTATCCCATTCGATTTGCTTCTCGACAATTGCTCAAAATTGAATGACGCTACAGTGAGGCTAACAAGCATGCTTTGTCTTTGGTGTTCTGCATTGAGAAATTGAAGCATTATGTTGCTGGAAAGTCCTTCATTATAATCTGTAGCAATGGTCTTGCAAAGCAGGTTCTTCAATCACCAAATCCCATGGGCTGGTTGGCCAAATGGTTGGCAGTTTTACAAGAATATGATTTTTCTTTCAAATTTTTAAAAGGGGGTTGTTCCAACTTGAAGAATGCTTTGATTGAGTGCCTCGATGTAACCCTTGTAGTGGCCATAGAAGTTGGGGATCCATGGTATGGTGGAATCTAAAGGTTTCTGACCGCTTTCTCCTTTCCTCCAGAAAGTACTAGCTATGAGAGAAAGAAAATCCGTAGAGATAGTAGGCGCTACACTCTCTTTGATGGGGTGTTATACCGTCAAGGCCTGGATGGGGTACTAAGACAGGCCATTGATGCAAATGAAGTACTAAGGTATTGAAGCATTATCATGATGGATTTTGTGGAGGCCACTATGCCGATGACTATACAGCTAAGAAGATTTTACATGCTAGGTACTATTGGCCGACCTTGTTCAAGGATGTCACTATGTATTACAAAACTTGTGAACCATGCCAATTCTTTGGTAGGAAGGATTTGCATCCTGGGCAACATCACCTAGTGATGTCCATCCATCCATTTCAAAAGTGGGGAATAGATTTTGTTGGGCCCCTACCCATGACTGCCCACAAAAAAGAAGTATCTTTTAGTAGCCACTCAGTATGTCACTAAGTGGGCTGAATCTATCGCCCTCCCCACTACAAATGGTAAGGCAGTTTCAAATTTCATATTTGAACATATCTGCACAAGGTTTGGGACACCCATGGAAATAGTATCTGACCATGGGAGTCCATTCTTAAATGAAGCAGTGGAGTTGCTCATGGATCGCATGGGTATTGATCATCGCACTTCTAGCATCTATTATCCAGCATCCATGGGACAAATAGAGCATGACCAATGGCCTCCTTTGTAGATCCATGGGAAAAATGGCCACAAGGAATAGGAGCCAATGGGATCCAAAGGTCACTAAAGTTGTGTGGGCTTACAACATCACTCATAAAACGTCTATAGGTCACACTCCTTTTGAGTTGGTGTACAGTATTGAGGCAATTTTACCACTAGAGATAGAGATTCCGGCCTTGAGATTGGCACGAGAACAGAGGATGATAGAAGATGAACATGTAGAGGCCAGGTTGGTACAACTTGAGAAGTTATATGAAACCCGACGCCTTGCACTACATCAAAAAGAGATCCAAAAGAATCGACAAAAGGCCCGCTTTGAGTTACCTTGTCCATACAATTGATTCTAGAGACAATGGTGCATTCTTTGCAATGCACACATCGATGGAAACTCTGAAGTCAGAAAGTGGCCCATGTCTTGTAGTGCTATCACTTCCCAATTGTGCCAACAATATAAGCTAGATATCAATCTTCTAGTACTATAAAATATATAAGGTCACCATTAAAGTTTCCAATGTACACAATCCATCCTTGGTGTAGGCTAGTTGAAGCCTTTCTTTTGGTGTCCATAGTATGGGCCTGTTGAAGTATTTCTTTTTCTATGCTAGTTGCATCGTATGGACTTGTTTCCAATATATATAATCCATATGGTGTAGGCTAGTTCAAGCACTTGGATGCTAAAATTCGCAAGGGATGGGAAAGACACTTTGCTAAGGGGGATGTTGTGCTATGCTTTGATAACAGATTGGACCACCAAATGGATAAGAAGTTCCTGCCACTGTGGACTGGTCCATACAAAGTCATCAAGGAATGTAGCAATGGGTCTATACAAGTTCAGGAGCTGCATGAGCCATATGGCAAGAAGGTGATCAACAAGCATTTCTCAAGCCCTTCTTTGTACGTGATGGTCCCAGGCATGAAAATGCTATGCATTCCCTACCTGGGGGGGGAATTGTTATGGATAAATTTGATTAAAGTAAAAGGCATAAATATGTGTGTGTGCTTGTATGTGTGGCAATAGTACAATAAAATATGGTGTGCATAAGGCCCAAGGTTGAGGTGGCAAGGCATGACCATATGCCACCCTTCCATGTAAGAGGACCCATAAGGTGTGTTGTACATAAGGTGTGTTGTAAGAGGACCCATAAGGTGTAAGAGGACCCATAAGGTGGGATTAGCAGTCTTGTGAGTTGGGCCATCTCTCACAATCTGCTCGCAAACAGAAACACACTACCAAATCTTCTTGCTAGAGCCCAAGCTCTAATATCATGTAAGAAAACAATACAACGTCTGCACTCAACAGATAATAGGATCTCGTATGCAAGAGAGAAAACAGATAGTATGGAGAATCAAAATTTTGATTAGTGTAAAACTAATACAATAGATGGCACTGCCTCCCAACCATGCACTCTTGTGAGAGAAGCTTTGATGGCATGCTGGAAATAGTAGAGAACAGAGGCTGGATGCTAAGGAATCAGGGTTGTTGTAGCCAGTGATGAAATGGGCTTCACGGGCTTGCTCTTATATAGCCACCACTTGTAGTCGGTTAGACCCAATTGGGTGACCGACCCAGTTCGCCCAAAATAGTCGACTGGGGGTCGGTCCCGAAATAGGCCACCGACCACACGATAGAACCGTGGAGTAAAATAGAGCAACTTACCTACAATGTCCGTTCAAACCCAGAGCCATTCAAGATCATCTGGGGCTCCAAACGGGCCCCGCAACTCGAGAGTGTGGGCTGCCTCGAGAAATGCTCCTTCTACCCTCAGTGTGGTCAGTCATGGGATGCCTTCCTGCACTTGCATGTAGCCTAGTTGGTGGTGTGCCAACTCTATTTGAAGCCGTCCAGCTATCAGGCCACACATGGCCCCCATCTGGTGTCCAAACCAAGACCTATCGGATAACCGACCTACTCAAATGCCTTCTCCTCATATGGGGGGCTTATAAGTAGAGTTAGCTGGTTCCCACGTAATTACATGAGAGTGGAGCATTTGATATCTAACACCCCCCCTCAATGTCCACCCGCAAGTGAACTTACTTTTTCGGCCCAATGCCAAGTCGATGAAGATGCCTCTCTAGCAAGTCTCTTCCAAGAGCCTTCATGAAGATGTTCGCAGCATTCTCTGTAGTCAGACAGTACATCAAGTTGACCTCTCCATCCATGATGAGCTCGCGTACAAAACAACCTTTCCAATTTAAGTAGGATAGCTTTTATTTACTTGGAATTGTGGTTGTAGGTTTCGCCCTCGCATTCTTATTGATGTGTCTAAGGTTGATTTGACCACGACCATCTTGGGATTTAAGATTTCCATGCCAATTATGGTCACTCCCACTGCAATGCAGAAGATGGCCCATCTAGAAGGTAAAAGGATTGACAATAATCTTACAAGGGTTGTTCTGTTCATTCTTGAATTCACTGTGCGCAAGTTGTAACGTATGCAACTTATTCCAAGTGAGCTAGCAACTGCAAGAGCTACATCAGCTGCTGGCACAATCATGGTATGTAATCAGAACTGCGATGTAAGGATCATACCTTACTAAAGGCCATGTTAATAGAACTAGTGTGGCTACTGGGATCGAAATCTCCACAGCTAGTGGTGTAAAATTTGTTACTCCTATGGTTGGGTGTAGTTCTGCAGTACCTTTCATGTGCGGTTCTTTACTTCTACGCCTCCAATCTGCATATCTTTTGCTCACAGTTCTCTGTCTCTACGGTTGCAGAACTTCTTAGTTCTACGCGTCTTCCGTGCGGCGCCATGCGTCTTTTGGTCGACCGCACTTGCAAAATCACTCCTGCACATCTGCAACACCCGCACGCCCCTTGGTCGCAATTAGCACATGTGCGCATTGCGAACAGATCACGAATTGCGATTGTTTTTTGAATTCTTGCGTCTTCTGGTGCATCTGCATGTCGTGGATAGATCGGATTGTTTTCTTGGGTTCCTACATCTTGTGGCGCACCTGCACATCGCGGACAGACTTTTCGGGCTCCTACAAAAGATCTCGTGCCCCTATCCTCTTCTTCTACTTCTCTTTCTCTTCTCCTCTCCTCTCCTCTCTTTTTATTAAGGAGTGGGAATTGAACCCAAGACCTCCCCATTCACAAAAGGAAGACTTACCAATGGGCTAGCAAATAGGAAGTGATGAAAGTGTAATGATATTGCTTATATGGTGAAATCTCATGAACTGTAACTCTCTAACCATAGGGAGTTTCCTCTTGTTCTAAAAAGCAAAAGTACATTTCATGTGCTCTATTTATATCTGATACTAGATCGTAGATTTTGAACTTTTTCAAGTTCACTCCTTCGATGCACGCCACACGAGGAGGGTGGATATTTATGTCACTTCTCGATGAGTTCAAGGATTTGGTGCTTGGTCCTCCGTTCATTATGGCTACTAATTGGCGAGATCTCTTTCTTGATCTTCATGTTGATCTTCAACAACTGATTGTACAATGCATTGTTTAAGGAGACGATGGGAGGGATGATACACCGTGGATGATTCAAGGTTGAATCTCAATGTGTTTTGTGTGAGCGTGGAATACAGGGTTCTTTGCAATCGCCATGCAACTCTGATTGTCACATGATAACTGTGTAGGCTTATTCTACACTGCATCCATGTCCCCTAAAATCCTCCTCAACCACATGTCTTGTGTCAAGTTGATTAAAGAAGCCACTAGAGTAGAAGACGACTTACTAGATGCCACACTATTTTAGATAGATGCTATTCCAGATTGGTGTGGAGATATCATTGGTTACTTAATGGTAGGAAGACCACCCCTAAAATGAAAGCAGTAGATGCCAGAAAACTAATTCTAAAGGCTGCACCACCCTATCAACTCATTGCAGGACAACTATACAAGATGGGCAAGGACCAGGTATTAAGAAGATGTGTCATGCCTCATGAGATCATGCCAATCCTGATTGAAGTCCATGAAGACATTTTAGGAGGACACTTCCAAGTAGAAGCCATAGCAAGAAAAGTCCTCCTCGCAGGCTACTAGTGGCCAACACTATGGGCAGATGCCTATGAATATTTTAAAGGTTGTGATGTATGCCAACGGACTACTAAACCACATCACAAAGACTTCAATCCCCTAACAACAGTTGTTGCACAAAAAACCATTTGAAAAATGGGGGATTGACTATGTGGGTCCCATCCATCTAGTAGCAAAAGGAACACAGGCACGCTACATCATTGTGGCCACTGATTACTTTACAAAATGGGCTAAAGCTAAAGTAATCAGAAAGGCAGATGCCAAAAGCACAGCAAGATTCTTAGACAAAAATGTGATCACCTGATTTGGATGTCCCATTGAAATTGTCATATAGAGGCACACATTTTGTCAATAAGGTAATCCAAGAACTCTTGTCTGGCTTTATGGTAATCCATAGAAAAAGCACACCCTCCTACCCCTAAGGGAATGGACAGGCCGAATCCACCAAAAAAATATTATGCATTATCCTCACCAAGGTAGTAGAACCACAGTGTTCTAATTGGGCAAAGAAACTGAATGCAGCCTTATGGGCATACAGAACCACACTCAAAGTCAGTATAGGGAACACACCTTTTCAATTGGTGTACGGCTTTGAAGCTGTGGTCCCACTAGAATTTGTAATACCAAGCCTATGCATAGCAATACAAGAATGCATGGGAGATCATAAATCCTTGAAAGAAAGACTCTATCAGTTGGGGAAGCATATAGAGACAAGACTAGTCACCTACCATGCCATGACAATAGAAAAATGTAGAAGAAAGGCATGGTTTGACAGAAATTTTAAAGCTAAAGACATTAAGGAAGGTGACTTGGTCCTGTTATACAATGCCAAAGTACACAAGGGGAAACTAAAGTATCTAGGTCACGGACCTTACCAAGTAAGAAAGATGAATCCCATCAGAGCTATACTACTAGAAACATTGGATGGAGTTCCAATTTAACACAACAATAAACGGGAGCTGACTGAAGCACTACTACTTCAACACGCAAGCCATGCCCAACAAAAACAAAGATTTGGGAAACCCAAGTCTTCCTTAGTTAGGATTAGATTGTATCACAAGCACTCACTTGCATGTGTACGTCTTTGCACATATAGGTAGCATCAATCGATTTTAACCTAGGGCTTAGAAGTGATGCCTGAGTTCTAGTTGCCCTATGAAATCCCAGCAACAACACACAAAAAAGAGCATATAGTTAGTCCCTACCGAGGATTACCAAAAAGTGAGCGGAGAAAAGCGAGCAGCCCCAAATAAGCGAGCAAGATTAAATAGGTTTCAAGCGAGCGAGAACCTCATCCAGCATCTTATTTCCCTCAATATCATTGGAACAATTGATGTGATCATAAGCAAATTAAACATATTCCAACAATGAAGGCATGCCTAAAACTCACAACTAACTTCTCTTTCATCCCCATACTATCAATTTGAGTCGTTGTGGAGAGGTAGAGACATAACAATACATAAAATTTGCGATAAAAAAAGCAAACACTACTCAGATTGAACATCCACACAGCAAGATAATGATAGATCACAAGGTAGAATATATGACTGAAAATATGTAAACATGATCATGTGCTACATACACATATCATGTCTTTTATGCTTGCAAAAGATCATCCATACATTCGATCCAAAAACATGGAAACAGAACTAACTATGTCAAAAGAAAAAAAACACATTTTCATCATAAGGATTAATTTTGCTTAGTGAAAATACCTATGTAATCTGGACAATACCATGCTTTAAAAAACTTAGGGAGCCAAAAAAGGATTTTAGCCCTCCATACTTCTATTATGACCAATGTCTGAATGATAGTTCTATCGAAACTAGAAATGAATGCATCTAACCACTATGTTGAGTGCTCATCCAGTATCCTATAGACTATTATGTTAAACTCAATACGTGACCATAAAGTCAAGCATAAGAGGAGCATGATTCAGGTGAAATAATTGGCCGACACTCTGTAACTAGTATCCTGCTACATCTAACAAAAAATATGCACCAGGCATTAACAAGCTTCTATTTCCACCCCTATAAGCAAACTCGTATCTTGTAGTATGAAAAACTTTAAGGAAAACATTGCACTTAATGCATCAATTAAGCCAGTGACTACTCATGATGCATAATCGAACAATCATCAAGGAAAGTCTAGTCAAGCAAGTTGAAGCAAAAAACCAAATATCTATTTGGATCTATGCCGTGGTGTATCCACCAACCATGAGTAGCAAAAAAACCTATGAAAAAAGCAAAATAGGGATTATGCCACTCTACCATGATCACTTCCATGCTACAAATAAGGGAATACATAGTCATTTTAGGGTACTTTTAGGGTTCATTCCCAACCACTAAAAAGAGAGCCAATGCTATCTATTTGTATTCATAAAATCTTTATGAGCATTATCATGTTCAATATAAGGATAGGAGCCAGCTCAATGGGTAGTCTTAAACAAATATAAATACTATTCGAATTTTAACCTTATGCAAAAGCTTTTTTTTAAACACAAAGTAAAACTTGATTATACATATAGATGGGAATCAGGTCACCATTGTAAGTATGTATTTAGTAATTAAGTTGAAAATATTCCCTTAGAAAAATAGCTCAATCAACATAGTACCCATATTATATATCCAAAATTTATAAGATCTCATTCATACCATTAGATTGTTTTCATCACTTGTCATGAGTACTAACCTCAATTGGCATTATGTATTTGGGTCAAAATAGTTTTTAGTATAGGATATAATGGAGCAATACATTTATGTAATATCTAGTGATCATAGTTTCTAATATAGGATAAAATGGAGCATAGAGTAATCTTGTCATTCAAAAATGATAATATACCTTCCTTGACCATATACAAGTATCATGCATTCATAAAAAAAGTTAGTCATAAACTGCAATATAATGTGCCCATAATGCATGTACATTAAATCTTCACATGTTAGAATGTGAGAAAGGGAATAATTTAACTATGAAATCAAGGATCAATGTAGGAAATGGTCTTCTATGCACACATATATGCTAAGGGTCCATCTAATACAATATTGGAAATTGATGTGAGTATAAGTGTATGCATCCATCGGTGATGTATATGAGTGTATGCATCCATTTGTGATGTATATTGTTGTACTAATCCATGGTGCTTTACCGCTTGAGTTGTTTGTAGCGCAATTAATCACAACAATGTTGTATTTTTTAAAAGAAAAATGCCATAAAAATTTCATGCTGCAAAACACACAAAAAAAAATGGCATTTGTAGCATTAATCCAAGCATTTCCTACAAGCAATCTCCATCCCTCCCTTTCCTGCTTACTCTTTCGGCCACCTCCACCCTCTTGTTGCCCTTCAAGACTACCTCTTGCCTCCTCGCCTCCTTGCTTCCTCACCTCCTCACCTCCTTGCTTCTTTGCCTTCTCACCTCCTTGCATCATGCTTGTTGCTGGCAATTCGAAGGCTGTCCCTCCCCTCATTGGCCAGCTCCTCTACTCCTCACGTCATCCTTCTCCTCATTTTGGTGTCTCTAATGAATAGCTTGGGGGTCTTGTTTTTGGAGGGGGGAAGCATAAGAATGGCAACACCTTAATGCGCTGTCATTTTTCGTGCTTTTGCCACCCAAAAACAAGACCTACAAATCCCTTGCTTAAGCTTGAATGAGCCTCTTGATTTTGGGCGTGTTAAGCTGTTTTTGACCATTATACCCCCAAAATCAAGAGGCTCATTCAAGCTTAAGCAAGGGCTTTGCAAGCATTGCAAGTCTAGTAAATGAAATCAATCAGATTAGGAATTGGCAAACTCAATTTGGGAATGGTCAGAAATACTTTGTCTTTGAATAATGCCTTGGATCATGGGATGGGGTCCCATGAACTTGCTGCCTGTGATGACGAATGGTTCTGCCCTCGACTAAAGGTGATGTGTGTAGTAGTTAAAGGATAGCCCTCATGAAATCTGTAAGGGGTCTTGATTTTGGCCATGATTTGCACATTCTAGCACTTGAGCCATACATCAATTTCCAACACTAGAGGCATATATTGGCTTTGCCCACGCAACGTTTCCAGTTGCAATCCAAGCATCAAGCAATCTCATATTTTGTATCCAGAGACATCATGAGGGGTAGAGCCTCTTTTTGGTAGTCTCACTAGCAATATGTATTGAAAAAAAAATGTATTCAATTATTATATTCTTCCTTGCTATATGAATGCTCTTAATGCATCCAAATTGTAGAACTACTTCAATACTACTTCTTAGTTACATTGTATAATAACCTCCATATGTATGCTCGTGAGACAACAAAAAGAGACCTGGCAACCCAAAAATGATAGCGCATTGATGCCCTGCCATTTTTGGGCTACCAGGCCTCTTTTTTTAAGTCTCCTGAACATAAGAACAAGCACTTGTGTTCCTTACCTTTCTTTCCAATGGGGGTCTTGATTTTGGGGGTGTATGCCAAACATTGATAAACAACATTATTTGATGCATATAGCTTTATTAAATCGATAAAATAGGCATGAAAACATCTAAATTGGCTCTTGCCATTTGATTTGATGTATGACATGACCCCATTTGGATTTGTAATTCCAAAGATACAGGGTCTTACTTTTAGGGCTTGAATGCCTAAAATAGGCAGTGTGTCAATGCGCTACCTATTTCATACATTTAGGCCTCAAAAGTAGGACCCCATGTAGGACCAAATGAGGTCCTACTTTTGAGGCCTAAATGCATGAAATAGGTAGCACATTGACAAGCTACCTATTTTAGGAATTCAGGCCCTAAAAGTAGGACCTCATATCTTTGGACTTACAAATCCCAATGGGATCATGTCCTCTATTTAATCAAACGGCAAGAGCCAATTTAGATGGTTTTCATGCCTATTTTCTCCATCAATCAAAACTGTATGCATAAATATATACATCAAGATATGCATCAATATATACATATGTATGTATGTATATATATATATATATATATATATATACATACATACATACATGTGTGTGAGTATACACACAAACACACACACACACACACACACACACACACACACATATATATATACACATATAGATATATATGTATGTATATACATACATATATACATACTTACATACATACAGCAAAATGGGGGTCTTGATTTTGGGGGAGGGGTATGCCAAAAATTGATAAACAACATTATTTGATGAATATAGTTTTAGTTGATGGAGAAAATGGACATGAAAACCATCTAAATTGGATCTTGCCATTCGATTTGATATATGACATGACCCCACTCGGATATACAAGTCCAAAGATACAGGGTGCTACTTTTAGGGTCTGAATGCCTAAAATAGGCGGCGCGTTAACGCACTACTATTTCATGCATTTAGGCCTCAAAAGTAGGACCCCATTGGCAACACAATGGGGTCCTACTTTTGAGGCCTAAATGCATGAAATAGGCAGCGTGTTAATGCACTGCCTATTTTAGGCATTCAGGCCCTAAAAGTAGGACCCCGTATCTTTGGACTTACAAATCTAAATGGGGTCATGTCATATATCAAATCAAATGACAAGAACCAATTTAGATGATTTTCATGCCCATTTTCTCCATATATCAAAATTGTATGCATCAATATATACATCAATATATACATATATGCATCAACATATACATACATACATACATACATATATATATGTATGTATGTATGTATGTATGTATGTATGTACATGCATATATATACATACATACATACATACAAACATCAAAAGTAAGACCCCATTGGTTTCCCATGTCATGCATTTTGTTGTCTCATGAGCATAAGAACAAGCACTTGTGTTCTTTACCTTTCTTTGCAATGGGGGTCTTGATTTTGGGGGGGTATGCCAAAAATTGATCAATAACATTATTTGATGAATATAGTTTTAGTTGATGGAGAAAATGGACATGAAAACCATCTAAAGTGGATCTTGCCATTTGATTTGATATATGACATGACCCCATTTGGATATGCAAGTCCAAAGATACGGGGTCCTACTTTTAGGGCTTGAATGCCTGAAATAGGCAGCGCATTAACGCGTTGCCTATTTCATGCATTTAGGCCTCAAAAGTAGGACCCCATTGGCAACGTGATATACGACATGACCCCATTTGGATATGCAAGTCCAAAGATACGGGGTCCTACTTTTAGGGCCTGAATGCATGAAATAGGCAGCTCGTTAACGAGCTGCCTATTTCATGCATTCAGGCCCTAAAAGTAGGACCCCGTATCTTTGGACTTGCATATCCAAATGGGGTCATGTCATATATCAAATCGAACGGCAATGCGGTCCTACTTTTGAGGCCTAAATGCATGAAATAGGCAGCGCGTTAATGCGCTGCCTATTTCAAGCATTCAGGCCCTAAAAGTAGGACCCCGTATCTTTGGACTTGCATATCCAAATGGGGTCATGTCATATATCAAATCGAATGGCAAGAGCCAATTTAGATGATTTTCATGTCCATTTTCTCCATATATCAAAATTGTATGCATCAATATATACATATATGCATCAACATATACATACATACATACATACATATATATATATATATATAGATGTATGTATGTATGTACATGCATATATATACATACATACATACGTATAAACATCAAAAGTAAGACACCATTGGTTTCCCATGTCATGCATTTTGTTGTCTCATAAGCATAAGAACAAGCACTTGTGTTCTTTACCTTACTTTGCAATCGGGGTCTTGATTTTGGGGGGGTATGCCAAAAATTGATCAACAACAATATTTGATGAATATAGTTTTAGTTGATG